>NC_047657.1:19312735-19499225 GCF_902201215.1 Prunus dulcis | reverse complement strand
TTTGCTCCTCGTGCGCTTGCTTCCAACCATGGTTGTTTGGAAGGCTTTGGTGGATTGGAAAATAGGAGGAACGGATTCCTTGAGCACGCGTTGAGTATAACTCGTGCTCTCAATGAAAGCACCAAATGTTTGTGCAAATAATCTCACGGGAGAATATTCGCTTCTGGATCCTTCAACCTTCGATCTTCCTTCTCTCTCTTCCTCGATTCCTGTAAAAAAGATTGGAGTAAATAGACCACACCCGGGGGTGTTGGCCAAAGGCCCTCCGATGCCTAAGTTAGTTCGAGTGTTTGTAGGAAAACAATAGCTAAGCAAAGGGTACGGAGTTGTATGTAGGGTGTAAACCGGGTGGCCGGAGCCGTGTGGAGAAAATATGGAGAGTAGAGAGGGAGAGAGAGCTTCGGGTATTTTTCTCGGGTATAAGGAGTAGGTTTTCTGAAGTCCCTTGAATGATGAATGAGGTCGTCTATTTATAGGAGCCTCGGGGCTAGGGTTTCGTAGGGATCGAGTCGGCTTTGATAATATCCGAATTAAATATATTATCTCTTAAGAAGATAATATCTGAATTAAATGATATTATCTTCTCTTTATTAGGATAATATCTTAATTAATGATATTATCTCTTTAAATAAAGATAATATCATATTAATTAAGATATTTATCCCAATTAATTAATTAGCCAGATAAACTGGTTTAATTAATTAATTTAAGAGATAATCTTCTTTTCCACGTGGCGTGCCCTGATTGGAGACGAAAATATATGCCCCCACACCTGCATTATAAAAATAAAAATAAAAATATTTTCATATTCTAAATCCAAAACCCTAAATCTGAATGCTTAACCATGAATATCATAATCATTGCGCATTTACAAAGAAATATAACACAAAATTAGCCTAGAAGAAGAAATCAACTGCTTCTAGAGTAAACTCTTGTTTGAAATTAACATTGGAATTGGAAGAAGAGATTGCTATACAACTCACAGTTGTAAGATCATTAGTTCACAAACAGCCCGTAAAAATATAAAAACATAACTGAAATTAAAAGGATAAAATCATCAAAGTATTCCAGTTTAGCTAGAATTCTTGGGGGGCATTACTATTTATGTCCTTTTATTTCAGCTCAAATAAAAAAGCAAAAAGCAAAAACATCATAGGGGGCATTCCGAGAATTGAACTCGGGACCTCTCGCACCCTAAGCGAGAATCATACCACTAGACCAAATGCCCACATGTTACAGGTTGGCAATTTTATTTAATATAATAGATAGAAATCAGATATTTTCCCTCCAAAAACTCTCGCTAAAATAAAATCCTCAGCCTGTCTGTAATTTTGATTTTTCCCTCCAAACCCTAACAAAAGCCCTCCAATCAAAACCTTCCAAATTCCAATTCAATTTCCCTGCTTATATCATGTCTTCCCCAACACAACTAAAGTAACCAAATTTCAGTCTGTTTGGGTAATGGAAGAGTGATTTGTTCTCTCAAAGATAGAGTGCTTGACCAACCCCTTTGGGCTATGGCTGTTTCTCACACTGAGGCCCAGACCTCTGATTTTCCGTCTCATCCATCTGGTAATGATGATCTTCAAAGATTGTTCTTTTCTTTTTTTTTCCTCTTCCTGACGATTCTTTAGGGAAATGGTGTTTTTGATCCGTATGTTGCTGTTTTGATTTGCATTTCGAATATTAGGTCTGATTAATTGGAGTTTCTGTTGGCTTCTAATTAGGAAATAAACTCAAATGTGTCGATGAAGATGAGGAGCAACAGCTACAGTTCCAAGACACTGTGCCCTTTGAAGATACTTTTGTGCTCGATAGCCAATCCATGGAGGAAACCCAGTTACTGGATCATTCAGATTTTGGTGACGAGACAGGGACTGGTATGCATGAGTACGAGGAAGAAGTGGTGCTTGACAGTGAGGACGAGGAAGTAAATGGAAGTAGAATATTGACTGTTAAAGCCCATGTCTTGTCTAATCAAAAGCTCAGTCTTCATCATCTGCAATGCGGTCCAGGTTAGTATATACTATTTGCACTGGAGGTGAAATTGTGAAAATTTTCAATTTTTTATATGGGGCCTTGTTTTTGTGTTGTTTTTGTTCATCGCATCACGGTAGGTGTTATATAACTTAATGTTTATGTGGAATATGTGTTTAATGAATCTTAAGTAAGTGATTTTGAGAAAACTTTTCTTTTATTTGAATACTTCGAAGGAGGAAAGGATGAGGGATCTCCGCCGCTTGCAAGGTTAAATTACATTGGCTCTCAGGAACCTGGGGGAGAGTCATCCCCAGCCAATGCACTTGATTTTGTGGATCATTTTGTGTCGTTGAACGATGATCTGGGTGGCTCTCCGGGAATTGATCACAGGAAAACCATCAAGGAGAAATCCCCCCCTGTCTCAAGGACAAAGGGGTCTCAAAGGTTGGCTAGGATGATTAAACTTGAGTCTCAAATTGAGAGGGCAAAAACCTTTGAATGGGTTGATCCTCCTGAGGAGCATGGAGGGGTGTATCTCTTTAACAAGAAGATACAATCATCAATTGATTTTGTAGAAAGCCACCAGAGATCTATTGTTGGGCATCAGAAATTCAGGTTTGTTGATGATAACATATGCATTAGCTCGGGTGGTGAGAGCAAAGGGAGGAAAATAATTCAAAGCCTCCATAAGGAAATAACGGAATCTGAAGAGAAGATTGAAAATGAAATTGTTAATGATTTGGAAGAACAGTTAGATACAAAATTGACAGGACTGCAGTCGGAAGCTAGTGCCATAGGAACAGATATAGTTGACATGTTTGATGTTGGCTTTAACACTCAAATTGCTGCTGAAGCTATGGAGGCCTTAGCATATGGGGATCATCTTGACTGCAATTCTGCTGATGCTTATCAAGGTATGGAGAACACTGCAGATGTTGTTTCAGGAGGTGCTACAAAGAATACAGCACTATTGGAACATCCTTCTCTTCCAAAGAGTGATTTTCCAAAGATAGGAGCCATTAACATGAATGCAAAGCGAAGAAAGCGTTCCACTAGAACAGTAAAGAGAAGATTTGCTTCATCTCAAAAGCAATCTCAGAGTCGGGAGTTAGATCCTGATTTGGCAGCACAAACAACAGTGAAAAGAAGCAGATTCTTTTCTGAATACTCTAGTAATTCTGCTGATGCCAATGGAAATTTATGTAGAGAGTCTCCTAAACCTACCAAGAATAGAAAGCTAGAGAGAGCTACTGGAGAGTCCAACCTTAGAGTGTTGGAGAACAATCTAAGTTCACCCATATCAGCTGGGCGCAGCTTGCTTGGTAAAGGCCAGTCTCAAGGGCATTGTAAGAATTATTCTTCTGTTTCCAACCAGACTAGGCAGTCAAAGTCAGGGGATAAGTTACTTAGGACTGAGGATGGACCCAACAATCCAGGAGAAAGGATGAACAATGTTACGGAGGATGGTATTATTAAATACAGAAGAAAGAAGAGATGTTTAAATGCTCATCCATCTGAAACAATCAGAGGGGTTGAGGGTGGATCTAACGAGTCAGTAGAAAGGACGAACAATGATAAGAAGGATGATATTATTACTTACAGGAGAAAGAAGAGAATCAGTGCCAAAGAAAATTGTCCCAAATTATGTGTTTCATCTGAGGGAGATAGAGACATAAACGCCAGTAGTTTAATCTTAGATCTATGGAGCCATCCCAAAGGGAAAAGAACACGTCTCAATGCCCGAGGCAATTCTCACAGAACTACTGTCTTCTTTACTCCTTTTTCAATAGTTGATGGAAAGGACAGCTGTTCCCCTTGTGATGAAATGCCAGAATGCTGCAATGATATAAAGGGGAAAGCACAGTCATTATTGTTTTATTGTTGCCCACCTCAGCATTCTTCGAATAAAGATTCTGACAGAACCTTGCCGGCATTGCAATCTGGTCAGCTAGATAGCACAGATCCTACATCGCTGGTTGATGTAAAAAGCCAAATTTCAGTAGTATTATCAGGTTCAGAACACACTGCTCCATCTAACTCTACCACTGGCATAAACGTGGGATCATCCAAATATCTGTCTCATGATTATCACAGAAAGCCATTCAAAAAAAACTTGCCCAAATCATCCCTTTTGAAAGAGCTTATTGGACTAGGTATCCCTGAGTCAATAATGGATTTCACGTGGAAAGATTTGAGAAGGCGAAGAAATATGGCATATGTTCGAGTTCTGTTTAGCCAGCACTTGGATGATGATATCATTAAGCAACAGAAAAAGGTAGATTTTGATTTTGCCTGATTTTGAAACAGCTAGACGATCCACATCTAATGTTTCCTCTTTTCTCCTAATAGGTCATTGCACGACTGGGCCTATCCATTGCATCATGTTCTATTGATGCAACACACTTTGTAGCAGATCAATTTGCGCGTACAAGGAATATGTTGGAATTCATTGCTCTTGGTAAACCAGTGGTAACACATTTGTGGCTTGAGAGTTGTGGGCAAGCAAACTGCTTGATTAGTGAGAAAAGCTACATTCTGAGGGATGCCAAAAAGGAAAAGGAAATTGGCTTTAGCATGCTTGTTTCACTGGATTGTGCAAAACGGTGTCCGCTTCTAAAGGTAATGTGTAAGCTTTTGTTGTTCCTTTGACTTAAAGATTATACGGTTTTTCTTTCCTCGGTGTTCTTATACTGATGTCTGTCTTGTCACCTGTTTGGCCTTATGGTGCTGCCTATAACATAGTTTCTGCTTAACTAGCAGGGTCGAAATGTCTTCATCACGCCAAACATAAAACCTGATAGAGAAATGATGATTAGCTTGGTGAAGGCAGTTCAAGGCCAGGTATATGTATTGTCATTACATACATAATTTAGTAGTTAGTATCCATTGTTGGTTTCCATGATTTTATTACCCTTTTTATGCATGTTTAAATTTAAATAAATATATGTTCCTCAGCCAGTGGAGAAGGTTCAGATACCTGCAGCAAAGGATAAAAAGAGTTTGGAGGATCTTTTGATTCTTTCTTGTGAAGAAGATCGTACGATCTGTCTGCCTTTAGTTGAGAAAGGTAGCGGCATTTCATCCATCCTCTCTTTCATATTAAAACGTCTCGGTCGGTTACTTAGACTCTTGTGAAATATTATGCCTTGCAGGAGCAGCAGTTTACAGTTCAGAACTTGTGCTAAATGGCATAGTTATTCAGAGACTGGAATACAAGAGGTCAGTACCATACTTGTAAAAGAAACATAAGCCTAATCAGTGTGCTTTGGGAAATTAGTCTAAGAAGTCCTTGTTTCTCTATTTCTTCGGCTTTGCAGACATCGGCTCTTCACAGCTCTTGGCAAGAGGAATCGCCCATAGGCCTTAAGCCTTGGGCCCTTTCCGCATAACCAATAAAACTCTGTAAAATCATGTAATTAGTGTTGTTTTTGCCATATCGGTTCGGCATACTTCATGTTTTCCAGATTGTAGTGAACCTGGTATACAGTCCTGGAAATTGTTTGGATGTCGGAAGGATCAATCCTTCTATCATTTTTGTTCTTTTTGCTTTTTTATAAGGAAATGAAAAGGGCTCAAGAGACGATCAAAATGAGTTGGGGGAAGAAAAGCTTAAAATCCAACATCATTTACAAGATCTCTATGGCGTTGCCACACCATAAGATCCCAAAACATGCTATCGCGATCGGCCTCGCATTTTAACTTTGTATATGACTGCACATTTTTAACAACATGCTCTTATAAATACGAACCATCAAAATAAGACGTGATTTTCAAAAGGGATACAGTTGGCCTACAAAATTGTTAAATTGCACAATTTCCACTACTATTACAGGAAGGATCCTCTCACAATTCCACAATTTCCACCTTTAACAACAAATGACAAGCTCCTGGTTCACATCACATGATGAATGCACATTATACCAAATTATGCCAGCAGACTTCTTGAACGAAGGTGCTGCAACATCAGTGATATTCCCTGGTTTTCAAGTGATTGCCTGTGATGAGAAATGCCATGGAAGTCCAATGAGAAAACCAGGAAGTCCCAATTACATGATATCCCACCCATAAAATAGGGTAACATGGTTACTCATACACCATAAAATCAAAAAATGCAATAATGGTTGAAAATTGAGACTTCTCTAGTTTTTCCTTTAGCTTAACAAGTTTAAGTGGTACTCACATTATACTGGGGAGCATATAAAAATGATCAGAAACTGTTACAACTTTGGATTGGACAGTTGATTTATAAAGAAATTGAAAGCTTCATTTGTGCCCAACAATCTTATGAACCACAGGTTCACAGAATTTTGCACTGCATTTTTTGTTAAAACAAGATGCAAATAGATATATTTGGTGCCTACATCATGAACTTACACACTCTTGCAAGATGCCTCAGTTTTCTTAAGTACAGAAATAACACATACCAATTTGACCACATTACTGACTAGAATCAGGAGGTTGGGTATTGGGATTAAAACCATCATAGCCTCCACTTGTTGGTGGCGTTTGATTGGATTGATACATTGGAGGTGGAGCCATAGAAGGAACACCAATAGAAGCATTTGGTGCTGTGCTGCCAGGAACTGTTGGTGGAGGATTCATAGTGGGAGGCCTCATCGGAACATTTAATTGACCAGGCATTCCAGGAGCACCAGGTGGAGCCATCATTGGCATCATGGGTGGAGCAGAGCCATATCCGCCTGCCAACACCAGGAAAAAGCAAAAGATTCAATACAAAACATCATTACTATTACTCTTATATAGTAAAATTCTTCTGCCAGCAGTAAATTGATGCATCTTTGACCAGTAAAAATTATAATTACAACAATAGGCTAGCAATGGGATCTAGAACACAGCTGCATCACAAGGTAACACACCATTGCAATTGTTCAGAGCCATGGAGAAAGGGATGCTAATTGATTGCATAAAACACAGATCACCAAAGGACAATAATTAAGTAAGCACGAAAAGGCATTCCATTTTCCCTGCCTACAAGTAACGGAAGTCTCATGTCAAGTAGGCAGCAGGACTAGCAATCCATCAAGTCGATAACAACAGAGTTACATATATTAGAAATCCAGAATGAAAAATAACAGAACAATAATGCAAAACATTGGTTTGGTCAAGCCATGCAAAAAGTATGCACGCCAACATGCAAAATACATACACAAATAAATCACAGAAACTGCACTACAATGGAATGCCAATGAAAAATGAGGATATACTGTATTCAAGATTACCTGGAGCTCCAGGCATAGGTCTTGGCAAAACTGGAGGCCTCATCCCTGGGACCATTTGTGCACCTCCAGGCATTTGTGGCATACCAGGTGTTGGTAGAACAGGAAGACGGGGCCGCTGAGCCATTAAATGTTGATTGTAAGCTGCACCAACTTGCCCGTAAGCTGCAGCTTGGCCAAGGTGCTGGCCAAGGTGCTCCTTGATTCTTTGGTCAACCAAACTTTGGGTTTGTTGCTCCTCAAATTTCTGATAGTACAACCTCACGTTTGCCTGAAGTTATGCACAAAATCAGTGAAGGGGAAGGCCAAAAGGAAGTGGTGATTTACTCTAATGACATAGAAACCAACAATACCTTGTGTTTATAACCAGCATTGTGTTGCTTTCTGACTGAAGGCTGAAAAAAATAGGAAAACTACTTGTCAGCAATAGAGAAGTTCATGATTTCACTTCCTCATTGCGGGCAGTAAGCTTAACATGAAAGATGCCCCATAATTTTTTTTTAAATGCATGCATACAGAAAAAAGAAAATTAGATATCCCTGAGTTGCAAGTGATGAACACATGGGCAACTACAAAAAGCTCGATGGCAATAACCCGAAAGTTCCCAACGTCAATCAACTAGCAGCTACTCTATTCTCCCATTTATTTTGACTAAACCCAGAATCATAAACCCCATAATAAAAAGTTCCGCTCAATGTGATTAACTCTTTTAACTTTAGCAAAAAATTATCAAAAAGCAAATTGAAAGCTCTCGGAAAAAGTAAAATCATACCTGAAAATATGATTCAAAAACAAAAGAGGAGAGATAGAAGTGTTACCGAATCGTGGGTCAAATAAGTGTCACAGTAGTCACAATAATACCTGAAAATTAGAACCATAAACAGATTAAAGATATTAAAAAATTCATGTCATTTGGATCAGAATCGTTAAAGCTATCCAATGAATGAGATAGAGGTGTTACCGAGGCATTGCTCTGAATTCTTCGCAGGAATTGGGGTTGAGAATCGTAAAGTAGTGAAGCTGTACAAATCCAGAAAACCCTAGGGACAGAAAGAAGAAGAAGCTTCTGGTTACCGGTGAAAGAAAGACGAAGGTTTTTAACTCAGTGGGCTGTGGGCCTCTTTATTTAAATGAAGAATCAAATGGAGTCCGTGTTACAAAACGACTCGTCGTTTTTATCCTACTCAGTGTTTCTTTCCCATTCGACATAAACAGCGCAAGTCATACCTCCAAAGTCGGAATTCGAACGCAAATCCGCTTCCGGAAACTCTGCTTTCAGGTTCTTTCTACGTCGGACCTTAAATTTTGTTTGATTCCCAAGAAAACTGAGGAAAAGAAAAGAAAAGCAAAAAAGAAACAGAATATGTGTTCCAATGTTGTTTTTTCATGGAAATGGAAGATAAGCTAAGCCAAATAGTTAAAGGTTTTAGTCAGAAGCTTCATTTTTCGGATCCTCGGATCCCAAACATTTTAGAATTCTCAGCCCAAAAATAAAAATATTTGCATTTTTTTTTTCTTGTGACTTTTGTAATGTTTTTAATTGAAATATTCAGCGGACGATGAAAGTGAATGGGAAGCATAGTTGGGCGGTGTCGCCGTCCGATGTTGTTTATCATTTCGGTACGAGTGGACTTTCCGTTGCGGCTGCCACCGCGGTAACTCATCCTCTAGGTAATTTCTGAAAGCAAAAAAATTTACTCTTTTACTTTTTCAGCTTCCAATATGTTCGATTGCCTGTGTGAATTTTGCACTTGTAATCTTGTGGTGGGTGCTTGAAATTTGTAATCAATTGGTTACTGTCAAATGTGAATGCTAGATGGATAAAATCAGAGCTCATTGTGTGCTTAGTGTTATAGCATAATTTTGTTGTTAATATGGTGATGCATAGCTTGTTGTCTTCTCCAAAGTCTGGTTTGGTTGATCTGCATAAATTTGGGATTGCTCCGAGTGTCATAGAGATTATGGTATTAAATTTGGTAAATGTAAAGAATTTTCATTAATGTCAAATTGGGATGCAGATGTTCTCAAAGTTAGGCTGCAAATGCAACTTGTTGGCCAGAAAGGCCCCCTTACTGGAATGGTATTTATTCCCCAGCTCTTTTTAGCTCATGCATATCTTCATCCAATTTATCAGAGGTGATAGGGTTGATATACAGGGACTATTGTTTCTCCAAACTTTTAAAAACGAAGGGCCAAGATTTTTGTATCTCGGGTTGGCACCAGCATTGACAAGGTCTGTTCTTTATGGGGGTCTCCGTTTAGGCTTGTATGAGCCCTCAAAGTATGCCTGCAATTGGGCTTTTGGGTCGACCAATATTTTTGCAAAGATTGCATCTGCAGGATTTGGCGGTGCAATTGCAACTGCACTGACGAATCCAGTTGAGGTTTTGAAGGTAATGCCACCATGGAGAGCCTAGTTGAACATATTTTCTCTCTTTTTTTTCAGAGACTTCACTTTAAGATCATTTGCTTCCTTCCATTAGGTGCGGTTACAGATGAATCCACACTTGAGTAAGGGTGGGCCAACAGGAGAACTGCGTAGGATGATTTCTGAAGAGGGAGTGAAAGCTCTTTGGAAGGGGGTTGGCCCTGCTATGGCCAGAGCTGCTACGTTGACTGCATCACAACTTGCAACATATGATGAAACCAAGCGGGTCAAGTTCTAAGCATGCTATTTTTCGCTTTGAATATCCACGAAGTAATTTCCACTGTTTCTAAATCATTAATGTTTGATTGGCAGTATGAAAAGAATCCGTCTTCATTTTTCTTTTAATTCTTGTCTGACTTTCAGGTTTTGTCCCAACTTCCTATGATTGCAGATATTGATCAGGTTGACATCACTTGAAGAAGGATTCAATCTACATCTCATGTATGTATGACACTATCGTGAATGTTCTTATTGTCTGTCTAAGATCCTTCATTTTCTTCAAGCAAAGTTGATTAACTTGGTGTTCTGAGAACTTGTCACTTTGAAAACATTTAAAGTGGCTGCCACTAAAACGCATGCAGTTGCACAAAGAAGTATAAACTGAAGAAGGATGAAGATTATGTTTATTGGGACATATAAGTTGATCTGGAAAGTTGTATGACTAACATAATAGGAGCGTTTTTTTAAAATCTCATGTTTGTTTGAATTTTCCCATAAACTGGTAATCCCAAGAGCTAGCCTGTTGATTCTCTTCCAGGTTGACCACTATTCTGTATGAGATTATTTATATTGTTCTTGTTTAAAACAGAAGCAGCTCATCTTAGAATGTAATTTGAAAAGTCTGTCAACTTCGTAGTTTTATCAAATATATTGATAAAAACTAACCATATTTTGCACCTTATGAAGCTCAAGCACAGTTGCAGGCATGGCGAGTACCCTCATAACTGCACCAGTGGACATGATAAAAACCCGTCTGATGTTGCAGAAGGAATCTAAAAGGATGGGAAGCTATAAAAATGGATTTCACTGTGCATACCAGGTATACATTACATATTCTCTTCTTTTCTACTGCAGTTTAGTGATGCTTTTTTGGTGTAATTGGGCATGATAACCTGGTCCTATTTTACTTGTCAGTGTAGCTTTTATTTTACATAGTTCGTAGTCGACTATGACTTTCATTGAATCTCAGGGTCACCTATCTTTCTTATCTGATGTTCTATAATATTTGGTTTCAGGTTATGCTTACAGAAGGCCCCAAGGGTCTTTACAAGGGGTGAGTTTCTCTTCAGTCCCGAATACTGGTGCTTTTTCGTATACACATCTGGTTCCATACAATCTAGACACACTTATTGCTCACTGTTGAAAGTTAATTTTGCTGAAAAGCTTCAAACTTTCCAATATGTATTAGAATGTATTGGGATTGAGTAACTACAGAGAATTAGTGGTGCCTAATCTCTTAGAATGCCATTGAGTACAATATTAATAAGGTGATAACTTGTCAGGAGCCTTGCAACTTTTGCAAGATTGGGTCCACAAACTACAATTACCTTCATACTGTGTGAGAAGTTGCGTGAGCTTGCTGGATTGAACGCAATCTAGCCTTGGGATCAGCAATCTGCAATCGCCGACTCTTCTGGCTGTAACGAGTTCTTTTCAATTGGAAGATACACATTCCCACAAATTCCCATTTAGGGGAAGGGGAGTTCTTTTTTACTATACTAGCTTTGTTCTTGAGTTTTCTAGGTGGTTTTACAGTACCATTGCATTATTAAGGAGATCATTATGAATAAGGTCTGCATGTCATTAAATCCCTTAGGAAGAAGCTCCAATTATTTTGATCACGTTCTTTTGTGTACCGTGATCCCACATTTTTTCGCTCGAGACTGGGTGTATCTAATTGAACAGTGTATCTCCAGTAACTCTTGTTCCTTGCATTCGTGTTGTGTAAGATAAAAGAAATGGTGATTCATTGCGTCACTCCATGGTTTTTATATTTTTCGGGTAACAAGCTCCGGATACGTGCAAACATTCGAATAATGAAAGTTCATTCATCTTTGTTACCTTTCTTTTATCTATCTACTGTTAAGCAACAAGATTTATGTGCAAGCCAGCCAGACCTCATTGTATGTGTTTGATTAGAGATTTAGGTACAACTAACTTGTATTTTGACTTTAAGGAGAGTTTTGCAATATGGGTCCTGGTTCTGCATACTTGTGTAGTCAAAGACGTCAAGTTATAGCTGATCAAATTAATTCAAAACAAACCGTCGGCCCACTTCTAGCAGTTTTGGACCCCGGCCCGGGAGAGATATTCCAGCTTGCCATGGCACGCAAGGATTTGGGTCCCACCAGCATGTGAGCTGGTTCTTGGTGGCGTCCAATAAATATATTTCCTAATCATTATCGAAAGTGGATTTTAAATAGAAATATATTTTCCTTTTGCCGTCAATAAAATATTTTCTTCGCTTTCTTATTAAAAGGAAACTACCTTTCACTTTGGATTTAAAGTAAATTTTTTTGGTGGAAAAGATAAATATATTATGATTGGAGAAGTAAACAAAAGCCATGCATGCCTAAGTTTAAGTGAAAGTCAGTGGTTTTGTCTCTGTGCACGCAAGCCCTGCAAGTTGCAACGTTAAACAGTGATGTGGCGCTGTAACTGTTGTTGGACAACCTTGGAGCCTTTTTGAGGAGAAGCAGAAGCACCAACAGCCTTGGCCTTTGGCGGGACAGTCTGGCGTCCTTATCCTTTCGCCACGGTTTCCACGCTAAACTACTTTCCTACCCTTCCCTCTTTATTTACCATCCCGCCCCCCCCCTCCCTCCCTACGAAATCCTCACCTGCTTTCTTCTTGAAGACACGGCCTTTGTTGTGAAAACGACCCCATCTTCAGTAGTCAACGACTCCATCTTCTGTAGTCAACGACTCAACAAACAAACCCCAGCACTTATTTTTATTTTTATTTTTAAATCTAAATTGAAGTTTTTCTTTTAAATAAATATTTTCAAAATGCTATAATGATCATCACAGTTTCTAAAGGCCATTGTAAACACACGATAATTTTTCAATGTGACATTAACACCACAACCTAATGTAATACATTCATGTTATTACAAGTATTCTTTTCATTAATATTATATCATAGTATATAAACTTATCATTTACACATATTATAACACGTGAATTAGTATAACGGCAAGACCCAAAAGTTTTCGAACGGGACATACATGTATCTTATGGCTTATTATATACATGTCTTCCTGTTGCTGCATATGCAGGAGGAATGTTGAGAATGGACTAAATAAATACAAGAAAGGGCCAACACATAGATGGGCATGACATGGGAATTAGGGTGTCTTTCTTTTTGGTCCATTGATACACAGTACACTGGTTTGGGTAGCTCGTATTCACATGCCCAAATTGAGCAACTCTTTGACATGCCAGTGTTTTATTTAATTTTAAAATGAAAACAGGTAGGAGAACTTTCTTTCACAATAATTAAGTTCATACACAAATACAGAGCAAGCAAAACTTTGTCCTTTGTCCTTTTTTTTTGGTTGTTGTTCGTCTTTTGAATATTATTGTTGTCTCCATTGGCACGTTGATGTTGAGTGAGGGCTGTCATGTTCGGGCAGTCTCTCAATTTTTTGGAAAAGTGTCTACGTTTTCTTAAAAAACAATATTCATTCTTTGTGTTTCAACAAGATTAAATTGGGAAAGTTATTATACTTTTCGAAGTGTAATAAATACACGTAGACTTGGGCGCATCGTAATTTCATCCGCTGACGACAATGTAAGGGTATAAAGGTAAAATCGTCCACACTCCTTGCGACCAGTGCACGTACAAATTGACCCCAAGGCATAGGTAGAAGAGAACTGGAACCGCTCTCAAGTGGCAGTCCCGCAAATAAATTGGAATCCGAGGGTTAAAAACTATTTTGATAAATAAGTAAATCTAATGAAGATCCAACTTTGCCATCCAGGAGCACCCCAATTTTCCCTTCGACGACTCTACGAAGAAAAAGAAAGGCTCAAAATCCTTTTACGCGGAGAGAAACAAGACAGAAAATAAATACAAACGAACCGAGAAGTTAGAGAGAGAGATAGTGAAGTCATTAATGGCGGAGGGGAAGAAAGAGAGAAAGTTGAACAGCGAAGACAGCGTGAAGCTGTTTGTCGGTCAAGTGCCGAAGCACTTGACCGAAGCTCAACTCCTCGCAATGTTCAAAGAGTTCGCTCTAGTAGACGAAGTCAACATCATCAAGGACAAGACGACGCGCGCTTCCAGAGGTTTCAAATCTCTCTCTCTCTCTCTCTCTCTCTTGCATTCTCTCTACTAGTTCGTGATTTGGTTTTGAGTAGAGAGTAATGTGCGTTCTTGGTTTGGCTTTTGGTAGAGAATGTGTGTGATTTCCGCGATTTAGAAAATTGTGTTTGAGATTTGTGGCGTTTGAGTGCCTGAATTGGTCTTCCAAACCCTAATTTGTTGCTTCGGTGTTTGTGTGTGTTTGCAGGATGTTGCTTTGTGATATGTCCGTCGAGGCAGGAGGCAGATAAAGCGGTCGATGCGTGTCATAATAAGAAGACTTTGCCCGGGGTTAGTGCAATTTGTATCTGTTTAAATGGATTGATGTCCTTCTTTTGTTGTTCTAGTTGGTAACTTCAAACTTCGGAGAATGTGATTGGAATCTATGCCGCCGCGCCGCCCCCCTCCCCTTCTCTTTTAAAGTATGATTAGAATGATTTTCATACGTCATCCGTAAGCTATCTCTTAATGATTGAACACTTGACATTATACAGGAAGAGCAGGTGTGTAGCCTTTGACTAGTTGTCGATCACAGATTCACTGTTATACTTTCTTGTGTGTATTTGAACATTTAATAGTAACTAAACCATACCCGCTGACTTAATTCGACAATGTTGACACTTGTGACCAAAACGTTCTGCAATTAATTTTCCATAGGAAAAGTGAAATGACTTGCCTCTCAGTAAAGTTCCTTTGTTTTTCTTTTCTTGTTAAATTACAATAGGCTCCTTTGGCAACAATTTCATCCTTTTTACAGAGGGCTAGCCAAATTTCTCTTTAGGTACTTTCTATAGGCAAAATGAACATGTTTCCAATCCCATAGGAGGTGCTGTAGGATGTAATTGATGAACTGTATATTATAATTTGCATATAGTAATGCAGATTATACTGCCAGTATCTTGCAGTGGAAGAGCATGACCATAAATAAGAAATGGGGTATAATGTCCCACAAAATAAGAGCAGAATCTCTTCATATGAACCTATTGAAGTGAAAAATTGGTTCTGCCCCGTCAAAGTTGTAAGGGGCATGATGATTAGTAAGCCATAGTACCCTGAAAAAATTGATGCAATCAAGCCAAACTTAAATATAGCTGTGGTGTCAATTTACAAAATAGTTCAACAAAGAAGGTTGCATGCTTGTTTCAGAAGATACAAATATCAGTGACCTTAGTTAGATCATGTGAGTAAACTATTGACCATTTGGCCCACATTTTAGGCAATCTTCTTTTGGTACAGTTTATCCACTAGAAATCATGATTAGCAGATTGATATTTGGACAACTTGATATAAAATATGTGCTTATGCAACTTGGAATTTTCCTGGCATAGGTCTTAGAGCGACTGGGGGAGCCTATGTAGGCCTTGCTGGACCTTCAAGTGGTTGCCCAGGCAAGATTCTCAGTTGGGCTCTTGCCTATGCCTGCTAATGAATTGTGATTCAACTGATTAATGTGACTTTACTCATTTGTATTACTTGATGGAAAATATAAGGTCAACCAAAATATTTTTGGCTGTCCGCATTATTTCCCTAGGCGAGTGCTAACTTTTCACAACTTGTGCTTTTAGTGCTCTTGATGTGTTCTGTTATTCATTCTGATTCAAAGCCACCCTGTTCTTTTGTCCAATTCAGGCATCTAGTCCGTTGCAAGTGAAGTATGCTGATGGCGAGTTGGAAAGACTAGGTGTAATATAGTTTCATGATTTAATTACTGATGTTTCCTATGAAGTTTTGTTGAACCAATGCTTACTGTATTTTCTTTCATCCCATTTATTTATTTATTATTGTATGGACCCTGATTACTAATCTTCGCCTTCCCCTTCAATCCAGAACACAAGCTCTTTGTTGGTATGCTTCCAAAGAATGTTTCCGAAGTTGAAGTTTCTACTCTTTTCTCTAAATATGGAACAGTAAAGGACCTGCAGATATTAAGAGGTTCTCAGCAAACGAGCAAAGGTAACTTTCCCACAGGGTTGGTTTATTCCTAGGGAACCTCTAAAATATACTGGTCCTCAACTAGTAAATGAATTTACCATGTCTTTCTCTTCTGGCAGGCTGTGCATTCTTAAAGTATGAGACAAAAGAACAAGCTCTTTCTGCCCTGGAAGCCATGAATGGAAAGTATAAAATGGAGGTTTGTGTCTAATACATGCTTTGGTGGCTGGAAATGTATATTGAAAATTGTTTATGTAATTCGTATTGGATGCTCTGTTTTCTATTGCTGGCTGGCTTCCCCCCTTTCTAAATATTTACAAGACACCTGCATTGGCAGAAACATATATTCTTTTCTGATTGAGTGGACAATAATGATGAATAATGAGTCAGCAATTGAAGACTTTGTCTTATTATCGAAGTTATTTAAAAGGCTTGTATGCGTACTAATTGACTGATTGAGTTGAATTTTATCATTGACATTTGCTTATGACTTGGTAGTATGGATGTATTGGTACAATTCTATAATCCACTCTTATGGCTTGCGTTCTTAGGGTTCAAGTGTTCCTTTAGTTGTCAAGTGGGCAGACACAGAAAAAGAAAGGCTAGCTCGAAGAGCTCAGAAAGCTCATTCCCAGGCTGCTAATGTGCCAAATGCTGATTCACAACATCCTTCGTTATTTGGAGCCTTACCTATGGGCTATGTTCCCTCATATAATGGTTATGGTTATCAGGTCAGTCTCATGTCTCTGTAAACTTTTATTTTTTCATGGTAAGAAGAAAGCATAACCATTAGCACGTTTGGAGCTTTTCTTTGGTAACCTATATATGAACTCCTGACTTAATGTCTTGATATTCTGGTTTTTTGTTATATTGTCTTATATAGTAATGGAGTAATGTCATTTCATTTCCTCTGTAGGCTCCTGGGGCATATGGACTCATGCAATACCGCCTACCTGGACTGCCGAACCAACCAGGTTTCCATAATATGATACGCCCTGTAAACCAAGGAAATGCTTTGCATGGTATCAGGCCTCGCAATATCGCCCCCAGAAATTTTGCTATGCCTCCTGCAAGTTATGTGGGCTCTGCGTATCCTGCAGTTCCAGGTCTTCAGCATCCGATGATGTATCCTGGAGGAATGATGAGTCACCGGCCATTGAGTTCACCTGGTTCATTGTCACCTACAGTTGTGAACAGTAACCCAGCAACATCCTCAGGCACGAGTAGAAGTTCTGGGGGTCAGGTTGAAGGTTGTTATCTATACATGTATTATTGATTTTTTTCAAATTAAAAATAAAGTTCTTGGTGGTGGTATTTTGTCAATTACTCTTATCTTCTCTGACTTAGGTCCACCTGGTGCTAATTTATTTATCTATCACATACCTCAAGAATTTGGAGATCAAGAGCTTGCCAATGCGTTTCAAGCATTTGGTAGGGTTTTGAGTGCCAAGGTTTTTGTTGATAAAGCAACTGGCGTCAGCAAATGTTTTGGTGAGAATATTCTCTAGTTACTTGTGATTGTCATGTGAGCTATGTGGAAATCTTTACCTCTAATCAGTCTCAATTTTCAGGATTTGTAAGTTATGATTTACCAGAGTCTGCTCAATCTGCTATCAGTGTGATGAATGGATACCAATTAGGTGGTAAGAAATTAAAGGTTCAGCTTAAGAGAGACAACAAACAGAACAAACCATATTGATTTGGAGGTGAGTGATGCAAGGACAAAATTTCTCCGGCTGCATGCAAACCGAATGTATGGGAGTCAACTCAACTTCATCAAACATTGTAGGGTGGATTTAGCTGATCTGCAATTATATGGGTTATTCCATCCTACGTGTAACTTCCTCAAGGGAATGAAAGTCCTGAAACTTGTAATTCATGGTGCATACTGTGCCAATACAATCTGTAATTTGTGAATCATGAAAGTTCATTTAGACAGTAACTATCAATTTATTGATTCTTCCCTCGTGAACATCTGGTTGTATAATTTTGTTGAATCATTCATGATAATTGATCCCCGATTCTTTTGTTTTCAGAGTTCAAAGACATTATTTCATATTTTCATTTATTTATTGGTTAGGCACTTCTTGTATCCTGACTTATTTAAGTATAAAGCAAGCTATCCCCTCTGCATTCTTGTTGTAAGAGTTTGTTTTCCAAATTATGTGGCATACCTTGAAGTTGAAGATATTAAGTAGCTAAACAAGCATTCTTTTAGTAGAAAAGGTGCGTTGTTGTATAAGCGTACCAGAATCCATGTTAGATAAAGTGGTTGTCTATGCCATTGTGAAAACCATGATTTGAATGTTGTGCATCTGATTTATATTTTAATGCTAGTCCATATTTTATCTTCTCTTGTTCATTATCTATATTTAATAATTTTTGCCATTTAGGTTGAATTTGAATCTAGTTTTGTTGCCTACCAATTAATATGTACTTGTTTCTCTTTATGTTAAATATTTCGTGGAGTTTACTGATGAGACTGTTGTGATTCAAGGTGTTGGTCTTTTCCACGTTAGCATCCAGCATGCTGATTTTCTCTGTTTTGTAATGTTGGAGATGTGTTCTCTGGGCTCATTTGTTTTGAGATGTAGGAGCACTGGATTGAAGGTTCAGCATGTTTGTATGTATTCTTAGCTGTTGTTCGTCAGTACTGGACTGCATAAACATTGCTGTTGTTGGAGGGTAAACGTAGAGTCTGCATCTCTGGTCTCAGTTGTTGCTTCTTTGCTATGAACTGTCAAATTATCAGGTGAGAATGAGCCATATTTTAGTTGCAGATGCAAGAATTTAAGGCACTATTGTTGCGGTCCAGATTGTAGTTGATGAAGGTATGATGCCATAAGCCTTAAAAACCTCAATAAATCCTTTTTGGTGCGCTTGATGAGTATTTATTATTTGTTTTAAGCAGAACTCTCTCTCTCTCTCTCTCTCTCTCTCTCTCTCTCTCTCTCATATTTATTCATGTAGTACCCTTTTATGTACATTCTGGGCTTGTTTGGTAGGGAGGACTAGACTAAACTAGAAAAATACCTACATTTCATGTGCATTGAAGGCATAATATGGATATGTTGCCTAACTTTGAGGAAGAATGGGGACTCTCTATAAGAGGTTGATGACTAAAACTTATCCCCCCTAGTCCCCTTGAAAATGGTGGGATTATGAGGGATAAGTTTTAGTCATCAACCTCTTATGAATAGTGCTCCTTCATTCTCCAAGTTAGACAACAATATCCATATTATGCCTTGGTTGCACATGAAATGTAAGCATTTTACTAGTCTAGTCTAGTCCAGTCCAATCAAGCCCTCCCTAACAAACAAGGCCTCTGATATAAGTAGTCAAGAGTTTGGCACTTTTGAACAAGTTCAAAGTTTGACTTGTGTGTATGTGTGGTGGTCACATAAACATGTAATAGCTGGTGGTGGTTTTCTTTGGTGGATGACAAGTTTCTTCACCTGTGATAAAATCCCTTGCTTTTGAAATGGATGAGATTTTGTGGCCATCATGGAGAGCATTCTGTGAGTTGGCCTAGTTAAAATAACTTGTAATGGAGCATATTAAGCTGAAGACTTCGAAAAAAAAGAAGAGAAATGCAGAAACTTAGACCACTTGGATTGAGTAATGAGTAGGGTTCAGGATGACCTAAGTCGAAGAATCTGGATTGACATTGTTGTCTGTCATATGAATGTAATTTTTATTTTTGATATTACGTGGATTTTAATAACTACGACATATTTCATGATCATCATCGGTATGCTTTATGTTCAGATATAATCTAGTTTATTAAGAAAGTATTTATATAGTCGATGCTGGTAGTTATTCGTGCATATTATCATCATTATGACATTGGTATGCGTATAAAGCAGTCGGCCATAATTATTTCATGGTCATTTTGGGTATGTTTTATGTTCAAATCTAATCTAGTCTATTTTATCCAACTGGATTCTTCAGCTGTAATCAGGTATCCATGTCTAGTTTTGAACACTAGTACGCTCATAAATTTCCTGATGTGTCATCATGCTTGGATGTTGAGCACTGTTTCTCTTCTTCTACATTTGGTAATATTCGGGCCCCTTCTTTTGGATCTTTTATTGAAATTTTGAAATGACATGTATGGAGGCCTATTAAATAGATAATTTGTTTGTGGAGTGCTGGTTGTTGGTTAGACTGCAGTAGGACCAATTTCTGAATGTTCTTTATCTGTAGTTTGATCTCTGCAGCAAGCAAAGCTTCATGATGCTTCAGCTCGATGCGGCATCCTTCCAGCCTTTTTGGCTTAATGATCGATGAATCTCTGAGGCCCAACAATGAAGTCTCAGATATCAGTCATGGGTGCTTCTTGGTTCGTCCCAATGTTTCACTTTCCAGTCCTCTTGTAAGAACAAGTTAATATATTTTGATGTTCTTTTGTTTCGTTTTGTTGTAATTGACCTGACCTTTTTACCCTGTGGGAGTGAGGTTTATCACGTAATTCTTCTTAAGTGTGCCATATTTAAGCTTCATTCTATATAGTGGAGACTTGGAATTAATGAAGTCGGATATGATACTCTACATATTTATTTTGGGCACTAGTTTGATCCCAAACCAAATTGGCTCAAGGCTCCCGATTGTCAGCCTGAGCTTTCTTAAAATCCTCTATGACGAGTATGGACCTTCATTAGCTGATTTAGGGCATAATTATACTCAACCTTGAGCCTGGTTCTCGGATTTTCCTTGTAATGTGGCTGTTAAGTTTTCGTTTTGATCCTCGGAATATTGGGATGCCACAGGGATCTTGTAGGGTTGACAGTTTCTGAATGCTGTTAAGCAGAGAATGAAGAAAGAATACACAGATAGCAAGCTTACCTTAACAAACATGAGCTTATCCAAATTTCATGTCGGGGACAACATACTAACAGAGTTGCACACGATTTCAGACTGGCTGAATCAAGCTCCCTAAGAAAAACTAACAGAGTTACACACAGATCACCACTAACGCGGTAGTGAGACTAAACTTCTGACTAAAGCACATTCTAGTGGAATGTTAAGGTTAGAGATCCTATTCTATTACAAACCAAACATAAGTTCAGCCCAAAGCTGAACCTGACTACTCACAAGTCACAAAGAGCTACAAAGCAAGCATTGCATTCCCAAGCTTGCTTGGTTCAACTAAATCCTCTCACAAACATCATACCATTTACAGAAGTAAACAAGACCGTTGACAGAACACCAAAATCCACTGAGAAAGCAATGTTCAAATCACCCAGAAGATGAAATGTTGGTCAAACAGATCCGCTAGATGCAATCGATGGCTCCACAAATTTGTCCACCATCTCCATTTCATCCATGTTAGCACAGGCTATTGATACAGGGATCTCTGTATCCATGTCCTGTTCCACAGCTACAATACATTTTCCAGAGTCTTCTTCCCCGTCACTTGTACTAAAACCAGAATTCCCATTCTTGCTATCAGAAAATGATGTGCCAGACTCCCCGTTGAAGCCGGAGCAGCTTTGAGGACTCGGACAATCCCCATCTAACTGAGCTGTTGGTTCATCCATTATTTCCAAACTACTTGTGGCAGTTTTAATCTCATCCAGTTGTCTCAAGAAGCATTCTTCTATCTCACTTAGTGACCGGACTTCATCTCGGTCTTCGCTTCTGTGGCTGCTGTGGGGATTCTCATCATAATCTGATGTTGGTCCACTCAACTCAGAGCTACTTTCCATCTCCATCTCTTGCTGGCTATCAAAGTCTTCGTCTGTTTGATGATCAGATGAACGAGATGACATGGGCGAATACGAACCAGTATCAGTCTCTTCACGTTCTCTTAGTGTTTTAATAATCAAAGTCTTAAGCAAATTCATTACTTGAACAGCATGCATCAAGGCCGTCAGAGGATCAGACATCTGGTATGGAAAAGAGTTGCAAAACGAAATAATCTGTCAATCTTTACTATTTAACTATATTAGGCAAAAGAATGACCTCCTTTCTCCTGTTTTAGATTTACCTGAGTCATGTTTGGAGCGAACACCATAGCGATATTTCTTGGATTCATTTTGTTGAATTCTTCCTCTTCAACAACATCAGCCATCAGATCAATAGCCCAATTGAGTAATGCAGCCTCAGTTGGCTTTAGCTGCTTCACAAGCTCAACGCAGTCCTCTTCTGTTTCGCATTGAAGTACTTGTTGAGGTGACAGTCCATCCAGCACTCCCGAAGGAAGCTCTCGAAACCAGGCCTTAATTAGACCTGACAAACAATGGACATCAATGTCATCCGGCACCATACCCCTGTTCAATTGGTTTCTCACAATCTCCTCTTGGCTGTTCTCCGGGTTTATACGGAATATTCCTTCTGCCTGCAAAACTTCCAAAAGGACTAGTAAGAAGACTGATACAGAAACAAGAAAAACCCCAAAAAGATGGTATATATTTTATATATAAACAAAAACTTGTACCTTCAATCCTCCTTGTGAGTATAACCGCTCCTGCATTAGCAAGAGAATGGTAGGGACACTGTTCCCTTTTGAATCAAAAGACAACTGCATTGACTCTACTGAGACGCCAAACACACTTACACTGTGAAAAGTAGATGAGTTACAACAAGTTAGACTATATATATGTAAAAATGTACTTCTACCTTCCTTTGTTAGCTCAATTAGAACATCTACGTCATAAGGCATTGTCTCAGCAACCAAAAATGTAGGGACAAGCAATTGCCCCAAGTAAAGAACTGTGTGTTTCCCCAACTTCAAAATCCCACATCAGGAGCTTGAAGTTAAAGAGCTAAATCAGTTCAAATGCAGTTGAGTCTCAGAAAGCAACACGCAAAGATTTAAAAACAGCCTAATTCAGAAGAGTTTTTCCATTTCCAAGCATTATTCTAAGCAAAACCCAAGTCAAATTTGACAAATCTAAGAGTGCCCAGAAAGCAAAAACAAGAGCTTTGGTTACCTAGCACTGGGAACTCGACCAGGGATCTCAACCTCGAACTCAACGGGAAGACCCAGAAAGCCATTGAAGCGGTCGAAGGTGACATGAGTAATGTGCTTGACATTTGTGGGCCACCCGATGTCTAAGTGATGGACGGCGGAGATCAGTTCTTCACCTCGCTCAACATGGCAGGCCACCATGGATTTCCTTATAGCAGCCAAGAGAAAGGCTACCAGAGAGAGCTGGTTCTGCTCTTCCAGCTCCGAGCTCTTTGTTGCCTTGGCTCCTTTCACATTCCCACCACACCCACCTCCCCTTGTCACCATTACAAGCCCTGTCATCTTTACCTCTGTCTTTCTAGTCTATCTCTTCTCTAGAATGAGTGAGTGTTGGCAGTGAAGAGAGAGAGAGAGAGAGAGAGAGAGAGAGTTCAAATATCAGCATGGGAGGGGTTTAAATGTGTGAGGTTTTGTTTCAAGCTCAAACGGCCACCCGTTTCAAATTTTACTTTATCCACCATCTTGGGTAATCTGACCTCCTAGTTGATGGTAATAACAAAGGTGCCATTCTACGAGTGGCTCAAAAAGCCCCCCACCCGGTGTTTTCTGTCTTATACATATATAGACGGAAATCAATTAAAACCTAGGCCCGTTTAGTTCATAGAATCAATTTTATGGGAAATTATTTTTTATGTTATTTTTTAAGGGGTAGGAAATGAAAGATTCATTTTTCACGTTTAGTAATGCTAGAAAAGTAATCGAGAGATATCACTTTATTTTATTTCCCTTTGTATAAAATTTCAATTATACCCATATTAAATCAAATAAAAAAAGAATGCATTTAATGATTTATTATAATTCTAAATTATTAATGAGGACAAAATTGTCATAAAAAATATTTATTTAATATTGGCTCATTTTTCCAAACATTCCTATGAGGAGGGAAAACAAAATCCAAGTTGAGAGGATGACTTCACTTTCCCCCTACTTTCTCATGGGTCAGAAAACGATTTCTTATGTCTGAACTTACCAAACACGAGAAAACAATTGATTTTTTTTATCCCAAAATCATATTTCTCATGAACCAAACAGGACTTTACTTTAATTGGATGAAACAGGGTCTATTATTGTATTTTAAGCAACGAACAAAAGAGCATTATTAGTAAAGTGAAATTATGAAATGACGTTCCTTCAGCCATCAGCCATCAGAAATCCAGGTGGAATTCATAATGCTCATTGGAATTTGGAGACAAAGCAAATTCTTCTTCTTTCTTTCTTCCTTCTTTTTTTTCTTCCTTTCTTAGGGGAAACAAAAAAAACAAAACAATTTGAATTCGTGGGATATGACCGTTGAAGATGATGATTGTGTTTGGTTCCTCAACTCGAATAAAGCACAAAACTGTGAGATAATGGAAGGAAATAAATTGGATCAAATGTCTGTGATATTGCATTAGGCATATCATAATTTTCTTTCTTTTCCAAAATATTTGTTATTTTGTCTTGGCTATAGCTCCATGTTTTCTGAGAATTTTTGCATGTTTTAGATCCACATCCACCAATACCATTGTAAATAAGCTTGTCCTATTTTATACACATACACGTGAAAACTCTAGTTTTAATATTTCTTGTTCGACGTTTGAAATTGAATGGTTCCATCCAATCCAAGGTACTATCTATTACTATGAAGAGGAGCGCACCAGATTGAATCTTTGTCACATTCGATTCGACATCGTTCCGACTAAATGGGCCCCACCGCCCTGAGCTGAGAATTATTCGAATTTCAAAACTTTAGATCCCGTTACCAACTCATTATTTTCTTTTTAATCCCTTCTTTTATTTATATATACATTTTTTTTGGGGTCAGTCAATTGCCATACATTTCATCCTGTTGTACTTTTTTTCTTTCTTTCTGGACAAGTCCTTTTGTACTTAATTACAGGACACAGAGACAGAGCCAGTATTCTTTCTTTTTCTCCACAACAATGAACTCATTTTATTACCTGTGTAACGTAACACACCTGGTGTATTGTATTGTATTGTAATTTGTATTTATGTGAATGTATGCGAACCGTACATGATGATACGTATGACTACTCTATTGGCAGGTTTACCATGTACAATTATTTTTTGATTGTTGACCATGCACAATGAAAAATATGAACTCTCAAGCATTTGAGACATTAATTGCCTAAAATCATATATATAAAAGAAACTCCAAGATCCAACTTGGTGGTCAGTCAACAATCAATCCATGGATATACTAAATAGTCACTCAAAAATACTTGTCCCATAAAGAAAAATGAATGACAAAATCAATTTGTTCACATATATATATATAGGGTGGACCGTAAAGAGTCATGTATTGTTGTTTTCATAAAAAGTGATTATTAACTTATTCAGAATCACTTCCAAACGAACCTTCAATATTGCAATGAATGAATTACAACTCCAAATTTATATATAGCAAGTTGTATTAATTTTGTATGATACTTACCAGTTGGGTTTTTTTAATTGCAATTAATATGATAATAAATTTAAGGGTGTGCTGCCACTACCAGCCACACAAAAGTCAAGCTTTGAGCAAGTTTTGGACCAGAAAAGAAAGAAAATGACAAATTAAAATGTATGCCACCCACCCAGCAAATTCTTCATTTTTGATTGAGTATTTTCTCCTTCTCCATCTATATTCTTGTGTTTGAAAGCTGTGAAGAGGCCACGCCGTAAAATTCACGTTTCAAATATATATTAGGCTATGACCGAGTACAATAAGGACAGCTTAGCTCCATCCAGTGGACCTTTTCAAACATTTGGTGCCCTCCCTAGTCCCTCCCCATCTGCACTGCAAGTCAGCCTGCAATCTTCAAGGAACATTTTGATGCCCCACACCACACGATTATATATATCTGATTCATCAACACTAACAAACAAACCAGATTTCTATTATGTAAACAGCACAACACATAAGACCAAGCAAGCAAGCACTAGTTGAATTGAACCTTAATTTGAGTGCATGTGGATGTCGAGGCCAATAATTATATATACTAATTAATTCCCAGTCAAATAGGCAAGTTAATTAATTTCGATCACAAAAGATATATATATATTTATTTATTTTCTTATTTGGATGTCTCCATATTATTATCGTGACGTTCGCATGATAATAACGTCCAAATGTCCACAGAGGAGAATTTCTGTATATGTATATTAAGATATTTTATTGGAACTTACGGCATATGGACAATCTTTTCTTGCAGGAAGGAAATGGAGAAAAAAAGGGGTGTGTACTTTTCTTGAACAAGTTTGAACAACTCTTTTTCAAATTTTTTTTTTCTTCCAAGAATTAGTGGCTAAACATCAGGACATTTATTTCTTTATCTTGATTGACACTTTTGTTATGTTGGAAGTGTTGTGTTGGTCATCACTACTAATTATGAGGCTAAACACTTTTTTTCTTGGTCGAATTTCCTTGAAATTCATGCAGCACGCCGGCCAAATCCAAATTAACTAGAAGAGTTTAAACTAGAACTCTTTTCTGAAATCTGCATAAATAAAAATAAATAAATAAACACTTTGAGAAAACAATAAGTACGTTATCTAGTACATAGTTTTATTAAACTAGTTTTCCATTAAATGACACAATATTTTTTACTTCTATCATCAAGTCTTCTTCTTTCGGTCGTTTTGAATATTTTGTCAACTAAAAACTGTTACTAGACAAGTCTCTGTCTAGTAACACGTATACTTTTGACTAACAATTTCATTCATTCATTCCACATTTTTCAGAGACTTATTACTTGTATTTTTTTAAAGAGAGAGAGAGAGAGAGAGAGAGAGAGGGAGAGAGATTGCTGTGTGAACTAATAATAACAAATATTTTAGTAGAAAGGTAAAAAAATGGAAGCTTCAGTAGCCCGCACAATCAGTAAAAGCAAAAGATAAACATGCGCCAACAAATTCTCATTGGGGGCAGGCATGGAGCAAAGCAAGAAAATCAAGTAATCAAGTTGAGATTAGGCAAAGCCATGTGCCAGACACGTGGCAGCACATGGGATGGGGTAGATATGAACTGCCCTTCAAGTTTTGCCCATCCATGTAAAACTTTTTCGTTCTAGAAGATTAGGTTGATTTGATCGATCAGCCATTTATAGCATAACAAGGCTAGCTTATTAGTTGTATTGCTTTCCTTCTAGAAGCCAGCGAGCCAGCCACATGTTTCATTATAAATACATGTCCATTTCAACAAGTTCCCTTTTCCATAATTTTTCTATCATGCCCATGATTTTGATAAATCCAGATATTTTAGTAATATTATTTTGAGAGGAGACCGACCTGACGGGGGAAGATATATAGGAGGAGGCCCCCACGACTTTTTTAATTGTCAAACAAGACAGCCTGCCTGCGACGTCTCTTATTATTCCTCTTTATTTAGGCCTGCCTATTTTTTGCAGCGTTAAAAAGAGAATTTGATTTTTGTGTGTTTGAAATGATTCATTCATGGTTTCCTATGGAGGCAAACACGGACGTGCAGAAGCAGAAGAATGCTATGCCTAAGGCTATGGATGTGTCTTCTTTCTTGCTCTTTGAAGCTAGTGGTGACTCTGAGGCTGATCAGAATTACCCCGATCCCAGTTTAGCCATGGCTGAAGATGATGCTCAATCATGTAGCTATGATTCAACTGATATTCCTAATGTTGATGATGATGAGCTACATGAAATTGATGATCAGGGTGATTCCGTTGATCAAGCATATAGTCATGGCGATGATGATGACGAGGACGAGGAAGAAGAAGATGAAGAAGAAGAATGTTCATCAGTCTATCATCAAAGATGGGGTGGTGGTGAACATAATAATATTGGGATGCCATTGCCATTAATTGGGCACCAGCTGAAATCAACTGTCTCTGTTGATTCAACCAAAGAGTATGAGTTGTTGAATGAGGTGGAGAAGAGCAGGCTATTCTGGGAAACTTGCTTGGCATCATAAGACTGGCTGGCTCCATCTTTTTTTCCCGAGTCATGAATTTTCAGGTTGTTTCTCTTTTTCTTCAAGAGGTGGGGGAAAAATTAAGCCTGTTTTTTTTTTTTTTAAATTAAAAAAAAAAAAAGGCAGGTTGGGAATTTAGAAGGGGTTTGTGTTAAACAGTTCTGTATTTTAAGTGATATATAGAAATTGTATATAACAGATTCAGATATGTTCATATCATTTTTCTCATCATTTTTCACTATCTGCACACCATGTATCGTATATTTCTTTCCAGTTGTATTAGATTGGCATTAGACTTAGAATTATAGGTTCTGGAATATTACCCAACTTTCTTTCTGGTATTATTGTTAGGGAGAGAGGTGGGAATTGTTAATTATATCAGCACAAATAGCTCTTGGTTTATAACCAGGAAATTGTCCCACTCAAAATATATGTGGATATATATTAACACAGAGTCACAGACATACATATTTAAACTTGGAAAATTGAACACAGAAGAATAGGCATTAGTGCTGCACTATGTGACACTGTTGGCAATGCGCTTCGGATTCTGATGGATATCTCCCTATGGGGTATGTATGTATGTCTTTAGAGTGACTAGACCAATAAAGTGGTTTCAAAAAGAAACATGCAGCTAAAAGCAGTGGTTCTTGATGAGATTGAGTTCCACTTTCTTCACAGTAAAGTATGGTTTAAGATTTAGTGGTAGATACAGCAGTTGATCAACAAAACTCGTTCATAAGAAAAGCTACAAATTCTTATACTCTATAGGAATCTCCTCGGCAACACAATATGTTAAATTTTCATAAATAGGTAAGAATTAGAATACAAACAGGTCGCTTCACTAAATTTCTTCGAATTCGAGTGATATATTATAACAAGCAGAATCTCAGGCTTTCTATCATTGCACCAAGAAGAATTATCATAAGCAAGCATAAGTGACGACTAGACTTATGACTACAAATAATATGAAATGAAATGTCAAAGTTAGAGGTCCTATTCTATTACAAATCAAGCATAAGTTCAGCCCAAAGCTGAACCCTGACTTGCTCACAAGTCACAATCAACCACAACCAAGCATTCCCAAGCTTGGTTCAACTAAATCAACTCACAAGCATCATATAATTAATATACAGAAGAAACATGACTGGAAAGCAAACTAAATCCATCTCCAGAGAAGAAATGCCCATCAGACAGGCCCAGTTGATGCAAACAAATGTATACGTAAAACAGGCTCCATTTATCTGTCCACCATCTCCATTTCATTCATTTTTGAACATGATACTGATGAAGAGCTCTTTATACGTTTCCCAGAGTCTTCCCCATCATCACTTGTACTCAGGCAACTTTGAGGACTTAGAGACTCCCCATGCAACTCCCCTGTTGATTGATCCAAGCTATTTGTGACAGCTTTATTCTCACCCAAGTGTCTTAAGAAGCATGCTTCTATCTCGCTTAGCGACCGGACTTCATCTTCATCTTCATCTTCATCTTCACTGCTGCAGCTGGAGTGGCCATTTTCATCAAAATCTGATGCCGGTCCCCCCAATTCAGATCTGGTATCCATTTCTTGCTGACTATCAAAGTCTTCATCTGTTTGATGATCAGATGAACAAGATGACATTGGTGAACATCCACCAGTTTCATCATTCTCTTCCCGTTCTCTCAGTGTTTTCATAATCAGGGTCTTAAGCAAATTCATTACTTGAACCGCATGCATCAAAGCCGTCAGAGGATCAGACATCTGGTAGGGAAAGAATTACAAAAGGGATTAATTAACCCATCAATTTTAATCATTTACCAATCAATACCAGGCAAAAAAGATTACCTGAGTCATGTTTGGAGCAAAAACCATAGCGATATTTCTTGCATTCATTTTGTTGAATTCTTCTTCCTCAACAACATCAGCCATCAGATTTATAGCCCAATTGAGTAACGCGGTCTCAGTTGGCTTTAACTGCTCCACAAGCTCAACAGATTCCTCTTCTGTGTTACATTGAAGAACTTGTTCAGGGGATAGTCCATCTAGCACTCCGGAAGGAAGTTCTCGAAACCAGGCTTTAATTAGGCCTGCCAGACAATGGACATCAATGTCATCAGGTACAATCCCCCTATTCAATTGGCTTCTCACAAGCTCCTCATGGCTGTTCTCTGGGTTGATACGGAATATTCCTTCTGCCTGCAAAACATCCAAAGGGGCTAGTAAGAAGACTGATAAGGAAAAAAATAAGTAAACTGAGAAGAGAAATTCACAAATGCAAACAAAAGATGGTATTGTTATCTCACAAAACTTTGTACCTTCAGTCCTTCTTGTGAGTATAATCGCTCCTGCAGTAGCAAGAGAATGATAGGGACACTGTTCCCTTTTGAATCAAAAGACAGCTGCATTGACTCTGCTGAGACGCCAAACACACTTGCACTAAAAAATTAGATGATTTACAAGTTAGACTATGCCTTTTTAAAGATTCACTTGTAACTACAATTTCTCAGCAACCAAACAAGTAGGCAATAGGGATTTGCCTAATACAGAATTGTATGCTAAAACCCCAAATCAGAAGCTTAAGAGCTAAATCAGCTCAAAATGCAGGTCACCCTCATAAATCCACACTCATCAAGCAACTTACTTTAACTGTCAAAGATTTAAAAGCAGCCTAAAGAACCACCATTCAAGCATTCTACGCGCAACCCAAATCAAATTTCATAAATCTAAGAGTGCCCAGAAAACAAAAACAAGAGCTTTGGTTACCTTGCACTGGGAACTCGACCAGGGACCTCAACCTCGAACTCAACAGGAAGACCCAGAAACCCGTTGAAGCGATCAAAGGTGACATGGGTAACGTGTTGGACATTTGTGGGCCACCCGATCTCCATGTTGTGGACGGTGGAGATGACTTCTTCACCTTGTTCAACACGGCAGGCCACCATGGATTTCCTTACAGCAGCTAAGAGAAGGGCTACCAGAGAAATCTGGTTTTGCTCTTCCTCTGAGCTCTTGTTAGTTCCTTTAGTTCCTTTCCCATTACCACCACCACACCCACCTCCCCTTGTCACCATTACAAGCCCTGTCATCCCTCTCTCTCTCTTCTCTCTCTCTGCTCTGTTCTGCTCTGTTGTTGTAGCTTACTAGTTTGACTGTCTGAAATGCTGAAGCGGTCACTCTCTCTTTGAGTGTTGGGAGTGAACAGAGAGAGGTTAAATCTCAGTTTAAGTATGTGAGGTTTTTGAAGTTCCAACTTGTTTCCAAAGTTCAAACGGCCACTCGTTTCAAATTTCCCTTTATCTCTAGACTTTAGTAATTTGACCTCCGAGTGGATAGTAATAACAATAGTGCCAGTATACCGCTTTCGTTTGGTGCTTTTGGATTGGTTAGTCAAATCTTATTTATGAATTTAATTAACATCATTTATTTACATCCTAAGGAAGCATTGTTATTAATGAGATGGGTCCATAATGTCATTTCCCAAGAAATCCTTGGGTCATCATCGTCGGTCATTGGAATTTGGAAAACAAAACAATTCGTTTATTTTTCTTGCTAAAAGAAAGAAGCGGAAACAGACAATTTGAATTTGAAGATCGGACCGTTGAGAAACAGGGACGGGCCCGCCAATAAGGACAACTTTCATGTGTCCAACAGTGAGGGTCTTTTTATGCCACTGCCATTCTCGTGAAGAAAATGGGTTAAAATTCTGTTTCTTTTTCCCAATTATATTATATTATTCTCTCTTTTTCCAAAAAATATTTGTCATTTTGTCTACAAGACTGGGGACCCAAGAACATCCTGGTTTTGAACATTTGTCATTTGATTTGAGAGCTCAATCAGCGGTGATGGTACTTTCATTTCATTGGATTCTATGTGCACTGTTTTTGGAGCCTTGTACATGTTAATATAGAAAATGCCTACGTACTATATCAGTATATTTCTGCATACAAGTTCTTGCTTTTTGTGTTTTTCCTTTTCTTTTGTTGCCCTTCTAGAACTTATCAAATTTCACTTGAAAATCTAGAAAATTAAAACTCCTAAAAACTCACTTAGCTCCTAGATTAACAAAAAGATACTTCTATAACACATGCATATCATGCTAACTAGTAAGAATATCATACCCGCCCATTACACTCGAATTCGAATTTCTTAGCAAAAAGTTTTATAATACATCTCTAAAAAGAAATTTAGCATGACAGTCCTGAGAAACGTAGCATTGTAGTAACCATGCCATTGCCAATTGACCATGCTGTGGCAGACTGCCATGGTTAGTGACAGCCAATGACCATTGACCCTTGCCATCTTTTGTTAATGAAATAGTTATAAAGAACCTCACTTACTAAACAAATTAATGAATGACTTTTTGTTGTTAATTTGTCCTTGCCCTAGAACTGGTTCCTGGCTGCTGGGTTCTATTGATTGAATTTGAATCCAACTCAAATTTATCATAAACATTTTATATGGATCACGGTGGTTGACGAAAGAGCTTAGACTAATTAAAATTTTTATGAATAATCTCTAATCATAGCGTTAGCTAATTTAGCAAACTTTCCAATTCATCAACTTATGAGACAAATTCGTATCAAAAAACTTATGAAACAAATTTTCTTATAATGGTATAATGTATCATCCAATCATGTAGACGGACGGATATTATTCATTAATCATGTTCTGGCTAATCAGTAGTGGGACACGTTTACAACAACTAATCATGTTTTATGTCCACAATGTCAACAATCCTTTTCTTTTTTTTTTAATCTCTAAGCAAGTCAACCAGGAAAAAAGAAAAAGTCAACACTTAACCCTATGTTTCTGCTAAACCACGTTCGTCCTATTAGGGACACCACACCGACACGAAATTTTAATACCAAAAAAATGAAAGAAAAAACAAAACACAATGTTGTTAAGTTTATCTAGACCAACTTCACGGCATCAAATCTGCATTAGCAATTATAGACTGATGAACATAATTATCATATATTAAACAATGACTTAGCCTCTGTTTTTTTTGTTTGTTTTGGTTATGAGAGAGAGTTGATCTATTTCTTCTGGCAAAATGCAGCTAATTAACTAAACTAAACACAGTACTATTATAATCTTATAATAATGCAGCTACCTAACTATAGTCTATAGGGGTATCAATTATTGAGGAAACCCATAAAATAATAACAAGATGCGTTTTGTTTCCCCACTTGGGATGCCATACAGACTCTCCTCCTATAAAAGGAAGAATTTGGTTTTGTACAATGCATTGTAGATTGGAGAGCTTAGAGAAACAAGTTAGTAGATTAGATAATTAATTAGGGCAAGTGAGGTTCATCAACGATATTCAACAGGAGTTAACGTTTAAAATGAATGTCAATATTCTGTTAGTGGCCTTTGTAGTTTGTGGCCTTCTAGGGGCCTGCCAAGGAGGCCATCTGAGGAAGAATTTCTACCGGAGCACGTGTCCTTCAGCAGAGGAGATTGTCAGAAATGTCACCTGGAACCATGTCTCCAGTAACCCCAACTTGCCAGCAAAGCTCTTGAGAATGCATTTCCATGACTGTTTCGTCAGGGTAAGCCTCAACTGTTTCGTCAGGATAACTATATATGCATGGTTGCATGACATGCAACATTTCAATGCTTATACATTGTTCATGTTCATATTGCTTATGATATATATATTCGTCTAACCTTGTTGAAGAATGCATGTGAAATATTTGCAGGGTTGTGATGGCTCAGTTTTGTTGAATTCGACAGCAAACAACACGGCAGAGAAGGACGCAGCTCCAAACTTATCTTTGGCAGGTTTTAATGTTATTGATGATATCAAAGAAAACCTAGAGAACAAGTGTCCAGGAATTGTATCTTGTGCTGACATCTTGGCTTTGGCTGCCAGAGACTCTGTTTCATTCCATGTAAGACATTCTTAAGCAAAGCAAAGCCTAAAATTACAATTCATATGTATATATACGCCGCAGCATCGCACTCATGTGTTGTATAACTTTTGATATATATAGTTCAAAAGATCGTTGTGGAAAGTGCTCACGGGTAGAAGAGACGGCACAATTTCACGAACTAGAGAGGCCTTGATCAACATTCCACCACCTGCCTTCAATTTCACCCAACTCAAACAGCGCTTTGCCAGCAAGAATCTTACAGTACATGACCTTGTGGTTTTATCAGGTATATAGTGTACCCCAGAGACGATGATAATTAATTTTTTTTTTTAACAATTATTTTGTCAAAACGATATTCTAAAGTACTCTAGCTAATGTATGGGGAGTGAGATCAAACTCGGGTCCAAAAAGATATACACACTGCCTTAGCCAATTGACCTAACCCACACCTGAATATATACACTATAAAGGATTAGCAAATTAATAATTAAAAGTAAACATAAATGGCCAATCTTAACCTTATATATAATATATAAGTATTATTATTGTGTAGGTTCACACACAATTGGAGTAGGGCACTGCCCCACCTTTAGCAACAGGCTCTACAACTTCACTGGAAAGGGTGACCAAGACCCTTCTCTGAATGCAACCTATGCTGCATTCCTCAAGACTATATGCCCAAGCCTCAACGACACTACAACCACTGTGGAAATGGACCCTGGGAGCTCTTTAAAATTTGACACTGGCTACTATGCCACCCTCAAGCAGCACAAGGGACTCTTCCAATCTGATGCAGCCCTTTTAACAAACAAGGGTGCCGCCAATATCGTCCAGGAATTGGGTGACAATGACAAGTTCTTCACAGAGTTTGCTCAATCAATGGTGAGGATGGGAGCCATTGAGGTCCTCACAGGCACGTCCGGTGAGATTAGGAGCAAATGTTGGGCTGTGAATTCCAATTAATCAAATCCAATTATTGGGTGTTTGCCATGAATAAAGTATAGCCTAGCTAGCTAGCTTGTGGGCTTGTTTCTATATATCCTTCAGTATTTGTGTGTCTCTAATAAATTAGCAATGTGGCTCTATCTATAGCCTCTGTTTTGTATTATTGTTGTCAACTTGTAATACATCGGAGGGATGTTTTCAGTATTATTTATTTATTCTCTCTTCTTCCATATTCCTTAGCACGAGTATGGATAACCCAGTCTTTCATTTCCTTGTGATACCACAGAGTGGGGAATCCAACTCGGGTGCAAGGGAGAGGTCACATATATTTTGGTTAATTGGCTTAATTCATCTTTGCGACACTTTTATTATATCATCAATATTAATCTTATAAGAACTTTTATCTCAAAAAAATAAATAAATAATCTTATATGAACTTATGAAACGGATTAAACACTAACACTGCCAAGAGACACCAAGATGCAAGAATTCTATAGTAAGGGCATTATAAATGGCCCTTATGTGAGGTTCTATCTCTTAACCGTTGGATCAGACTAACTAATTTAATCTAATAGCTAACCAATTTCATCAAACGGTTAAAAAATATGACATCATCTAAAGGCCATATATAAGATCTTCACTATAGAATGACTCCATCAAGATGAGTTTTAAGGTTCCGACGGTGCATAAACGTATAATCCAAAAATAAGAAAAAAGCCCAAATCAATTGGATAAGCCCAATTACATACCGACCCAAAAAAGAAATACTCTTCCTCGTTACCAGTAGTTTTCCTTCTCCGATTCTCGCACAACTACACACACACACATCAGTCTCCCACTCAACATCAACTCTTCCCCTTCCAGTTTCCAACAGCTATTATTCTTTTCCTCTTTCCCCTTCCCCAAGTTTTTGTAAATTCCCTGACTTTTCTTTCTTCCTTTCTTTCCCAAATCCACACTCTTCTGGAATCATTTTTCACTATCAATTCCCTTCCAAGCACCGGCTTCTCAATCCCTATTAATAAAACCACAAAGCCAAACCTTTCCTTCAACTATTGAATATTATTATATCACCTCTCTCTCACTCTCAGCCAAAATCAACAGTAATTCGCCAAATCCCAAAGATGATGCTCAGAGTTCGCAGCAGAGACGGTCTGGAACGAGTCACTGTAGATAACCCACAACACACCACTGTCTCCCAACTCAAAGCCCTAATCCAAACTCAGCTCCGAATCCCTTTCCAGAACCAGAACATCTCCACCAACCAAAACCTCCTCTTGGCGAAGACCCATGACGACATCTCCCGATTCACGGACATGGCAAATCCCAACACTCCTCTCTCGGCCCTCAATCTCTCCCATGGCTCCATCGTCTACCTCGCCTACGACGGCGAGCGCACCGTCGCCGGCCCCACCTTCCACCCGGCAGGCTCTTTCGGTCGCAAGATGACCATGGACGACCTCATCGCCAAGCAGATGAAAGTCACCCGCCAAGAAAACCCGCACAGTGAGCTCGTCTCCTTTGATCGCGATTGCGCCAATGCCTTCCAGCATTACGTCAACGACACGCTCGCTTTCGCGGTGAAGCGCGGTGGATTCATGTACGGTACGGTGTCGGAGGAGGGAAAGGTGGAGGTGGATTTCATATACGAGCCTCCCCAACAGGGGACTGAGGCGAATTTGGTGTTTTTCAGAGACCCAGATGAGGAAAAGTCGGTGGAGGCTATTGCAATGGGGTTGGGAATGAGACGGGTCGGTTTTATATTCACCCAGACGGTGAGCCAGGACAAAAAAGACTATACTTTGTCGAATAGGGAGGTTCTTCAGGCCTCGGAGTTTCACGCGGAGAGTGGCTTGAAGGAGTGGGTGACTGCCATGGTTAAATTGGAGGTGAATGAGGATGGCGGTGCTGATGTGCATTTTGAGGCTTTTCAGATGAGTGATATGTGTATTAGATTGTTTAAAGAAGGGTGGTTCGAGACTGAGATTGAAGAGGGTCATGATCCAAAGTTGTCCAAGATGAAGAAGGATGTTGTTGTTGGGGTGAAGGATACTAGGGAAGTGGACAATGATTTTTTCTTGGTGGTGGTAAAGATCTTCGATCACCAGGTACGCTTAAGTTCACTATTTTTATTTTCTCTTGTTTTACTTGAACGAATTGAATTGCACTATTTATTTAGATTGTTGTTTTATCTTGCTGATCAATGTTACTTTTTGCCCCTAACAATCACGTTCCTGGTCGTTTTGTAGAACGCCCTATTGTTGTGACATAGGAAATGAACTGTTTAGAAATGTTAAGCATGAAAGAATATGAACGAAGAAGACAATCTTACTGATCAAAAGCTCAGATGAATCTTTACAGAGAGTACAGATGACTATTTGTATTCTCTGTTAACAATATATCTAAGTAATCTTCAACTTGACCAACTCTCTGAGATTGTGACAATTGTCACAATCTGAGCAGTCTAGTGCTGTAGGCAATAAAGAGACATGGTAATTATGGTTAAAATCATGTTGTAATGAAGGCTGTTGTATAGCCTGATTCCTTGTTTATTCAGGTTATATCAACAGCTTTATCTGGTTTTGAATTGCCTGCTGTTCAATAGATGTTTAAGACTGGATGTGTGAGAAAATTTTGGTGCTGTTGTTTGTGTGTGTGGGTGGCGATTCCCTTTCCTAGTTACTGTTGTGCTCTTAAGGTTCTGAGGTATATATGGTTATATCTACAATGGACTATTTTTATTTCAATAGCTGATGGTTTAGATTAGCTTTAGTTCTGAACCATTAATTACCAAGAATTAGACCACCATGCTTATTTTTCAAATTCCAGATACCGTTGACCCTGAAGCTAAGCCAGTTGACCGGATGGTTGAGGGTGTGTAGTGTTAATTGATAATGTGGGTAATTTGAATGTTTGCAAGTTGAGTAGTTTAAAGTTGTTTTTTTTGGTTTTTTATTTATTTATATTTTCATATCAACATTTGCCTTTTCTTGGCTCCAATTGGTGATTTCAGTAGTTTGATTTGGTTTTGGATTCCCTGCAAAACCATGGGGTTTTGTGGCCTTCTATCTTGTCACTGGAGTTATAAGATTTGTTTTAATTGGTAGAGCAATTTTGAACATCTTAGAGCTCAGAGGACTTAAATCCACTTCAAGTGGTTGATCTTTGAAAGGAAAAGTTCATTTCTTAATTGCTAAGATTCACTAGGGTTTACTCTATGAGTGGTTGATCTTGGAAAGGGCTCTAATAGTGACCTTACAAGATTCACTCAACTAGGGTTCGTTAGCATGATGTATTGTCTGATATCCAATTTTTATTTGGTGCTAAGTTATGGAAATACGTAGTGAGGGCTCTGATTGCTAGTCCCCACAAGTATTATGGGTTGACCAGGTTGAAGGTATCAAAATGACGGGAGTGTAGGAGGGATGCATAGATTATACTCATTATCTGGGAACACTTGTTGCATGTGACATTTACTGTTGGGAGACAACATCTAACTTGATCATCCAGTAATCAGTGAGATATCCGTTGGGAATGATTTACAAATTATATGTTTTTCCTTATGGTTCAATGTATACATACATATATATCTTGTACAATCACTTTGCTGCATAAGTTTACCTAGTTACTGTGTTCTGCATTATATTAAACTATTCTGCAACTTCGTCTACTTGGGTTTCTTATTGTAAAGAAGAATCAACTGTTGTTCTCACACGAATTTGTATCACAATGCAGGGCCCACTTTCATCATCTTTTCCTATTGAGAACCGTAACACCCCAGTGACGTTGAAGGCTCTGAAAAATCATCTGGATCGTGCTAAGAGTCTTCCATTTGTGAAGCGAATTTCAGATTTTCATTTGATGCTCTTGCTGGCCAGGTTTTTAGACGTTGCTGCAGATATTCCTGCTTTGGCAGTGTGTGTCCATACAGAGTCACCCATACCAGAAGGCTACCAGTTATTAATCGAGTCGATGGCCAATGCTTCTTGATGCTGCTTTGCGTCCCCTTTTGGAAACTTTTGGAAACTGATACATTCTAAGATCTCAGATGAGTGTGGCCAAGCAATGATCCTTTATTGTGATTAGCTCCTTCTATGCAACAATCCCTGTTGGTTTCTTGTGCCATGCATCACACAAAAAGTTTGCTTTGCCGCCTGAGTAGTTTAAGTTTTAACATGTCATTTCTTAGGCACTTTGTGTACTAAAAAATTCAAGCATATTATTGCATCAGATGGTCTGGATATTTATACTTGCCAGAACGAGGCTTGTGTCATTGTCGATGTATTATAAGTTTAAATTTATGAATTCATGTTCATCTTGCAAATCATGATGCATGGACGCGAAGGTCTCTTATTAGTCTTATCCTTAAACTTCACTGCAAAATGCAAATGGTCTTCCGATGGTCCTAAACGTCTCTGTGCTTAAATTAAATTTCATCGCAAAGATGGACTTTACGAAATTGACAGTCCAACATATTCTGTGTAAGGGAATGGTAAAATGAGCAGCAACATGTGCTGACTGATATGAGAAAGAGATTATAATTTTTTATAGACATGGACTTAGCTAAATTTATTAGAGTTATAATTTTCAGAGGGAATAAGTTTATTCCCGCAAATTTTGTCCTCATAGAAGAACATTGGCCGTCTTAGAAAAAGAGATTATAATTTTTTATAGACATGGACTTAGCTAAATATTAGAGTTATAATTTTCAGAGGGAATAAGTTTATTCCCGCAAATTTTGTCCTCATAGAAGAACATTGGCCGTCTTAGAAAAAAATTTGCACATAATATTTTCATGAAAAACTTTCATTTACTAATAATTTTTTATTTTTATATATAGAATCATTTACTATTTGTTACAGTTTTTATTAATATAGCCCAGTCTTGATCTCTTGGATCTGGGGTCCAAAATATTGTGGTCACTTACCATTGGATATTAATCCAATGATGAAAAAAGGTTTCTTAAAAAGAGTGCACAAGTGAGTGAACCGTTGAATTTACATTCAACGGTGAGTGACCACAAATTTCTTGGACCCGAGATCATAACTGTAATATAGCCGAAGGGGTAAATGAAAAAAAGAAAAGAAAAAAGAAAGTAAAACTGTAACACGCGCTCCATCACAAACATTGGTGAACATAGTAATTGTGTGTTATCTGTGAAGTAATTGACCCTCTCAGATCTTACTAGAAATTCCATTTCACAGGCGGGAGATTTCTCCCTCTCCCTCTCTCTCCCTCCCTCCCTCCCTCTAACTCTAAATTAAGTTAGGGCAAATCTTGTGGTCGCAGAACCAGTGGGCCATGGAGGAGCCAGCCTCAGCCACAGCCACTGAACCATCGACTGTCCTCCGCGTGAGTTTCATTTCTCTTCTCTCTTTCTTTCTCTCCATTTGGTGAAATTAGATATATCTTTGACCTGATTCGGTGTGTTGCTGATGAGTAGCAGAAGAGGACCAGGGCTCAGACTCATAGCACTGAGAACCATGAGAGGACCAGCGCTGGGAGTGACCAGGCGGACCGCGAGAGCTCACCCGAGGACTTCGAAGAGACTCGTCCTAAAGCTAAACGAGGTCGACCTGCCGCCGCTGGCACTTCCGCCGCGCCACAAAAACTCGCCACTCTCACCTTGATTGGTACTTCATCTCCCACAGCAATTATATATATGTTGATATATATATATATATATCTCTCTCTCTGCTTTTCTATAACCATAAGAAACACCATGAATTCTTTGCTGAATTACCTGTTATCTTCATTACTTGTAGCTTGCATTTAGTCAAATAGTTTAACTGGATGTTTCATTTAATGAGTGAAGAAATTTTGAATTAACGAGATGGGTTTTTGCAACTAAATTCTTAAGGGACCTTCTACATCCATGACGATCAATGACCCATTTGCTAAAATACCCACTAAATTGATACATGATTTCCTGGTTCATACAATCCCTGCTAAGTAATCATGTAGAATAGTGCTTTGGCCAAAAAAAGAAAATCATGTAGGATGTTGTTGCATGGTAATATTACTGTTGGGACACGACCATGACATAAAACTTTCTATTCTCTTTTTTCCATGACCAGAATTCTTGTGAACTGAATCGAGCTTTAATTTTTGAAGAATTTTTACACCGTGACTCCTGAGTTTGAATATACACTCTGTGGGGATTTAGTATACGCATGTACACAATTAAATTCACCTTGGTGTCTAATCTTCTGCAGAGGTCATCAAGGGCAACGGAAAACTTATTCCTCAAGCAGTCAAGCTCTGGGTCGAGCGATATGAAAAGGATCCAAAACCTGCTATGGTTGAACTCTTGATGATGCTGTTTGAGGTAATCTGGAAGATATTTTAAGAGGCTTCTCAACCAGAATAAATTAAGCAAAAGTAACAGAATTTCAAAATTCCAGCTAATGGTTGAAGGCTAAAGACAGATCTAAAGGATATTATAAAAGAGTGAAATGGGTTGGGTTTCCCCATCTCAATTGGACATTTCTTTTCCTCAAATCAAAAATACTTAAAATGACTGATTTTGCAAGTACAGGGTTAACTAACAAACGTAGCTCGAGTATGATGAGACTTATATATGTGCAGGCATGTGGCGCCAAGTATCATATCGAAGGAGAGTTGCTGGATGAGACTGATGTTGATGATGTCGTGGTTGCTCTGGTCGAGCTTGCTAGAAGTGTATCCTGCATTTCTTCATTATTATGTTATCTTTATGGTTTTTTCCTGGTTCAGGGTTTTGTCGTATGCCATCTTCCTTTTACTTGTATTTCACTGCTTTATGCTATCTTTCAGTTCCCACCGGAAAACCAAATGATCTAAGCTATCAACTGGTCATACATCAACATTCTTTTGCCCAAAAATTTTCCTTCACTCCTTTGAGCTCCTAGGGTAACGTTGAAGATTACCAAAGTTCAAAAAAGAAGGAGTTTAAGAACTTCAAAGATAATCTTCAATTGTTCTGGGATAATTTGGTCCGTGAATGTCAACATGGGCCATTGGTTGATCAGGTTTTGTTCGAGAAGTGCATGGACTATATTATTGCTTTGTCATGGTCAGTGCTAAATTTTTTGAAGTTCCTACTGTTAAGGCTAAGTTTATCTATTAACTAAGCTCTGTGATAAATTGCCGGGTTTTGTGTTAAGCAGCACTCCTCCAAGAGTTTATCGTCAGGCTGCTACTTTGGTGGGCCTCCAACTTGTCACATCATTTATAACTGTTGCTAACACACTTGGTGCTCAGCGAGAAACTACTCGTAGACAATTAGATGCTGAAAAAAAGAAACGAACTGAGGGGCCTCGTGTGGAATCACTGAACAAGAGGTTCTCAACGACTCATGACCACATAACTATATTAGAGCAGATGATGCGCAAGATATTTCAAGGGTAGGATATTCTGACTTAGTATTATTAGTAAGAAGAAAAGATGAGTCTGATTTGATAGAATTCCTGGTTTATGATAATCCTGTAGTTCTTTATTACAGTCTAAGCTATCATTGTAGGTTATTTGTGCATCGCTATCGAGACATTGATCCAAATATTCGGATGTCTTGCATAGAGTCACTAGGGGTGTGGATTTTTTCCTATCCATCAATGTTCTTGCAGGATTTATACTTGAAGTATCTTGGATGGACATTGAATGATAAAGTAAGTTTAAAATTATGGATAAGTCATAAACTAATTTCCTTTATACTTCTTCTTATGTGCTAGAAAAACCTCATTTATTTTCCTCTTTTACTGCTTCTAAGAGTGCTGGTGTAAGAAAAGCTTCTGTCCTTGCGTTGCAAAATCTTTATGAGGTTGATGATAATGTGCCAACTCTTGGTCTATTCACTGAAAGATTTTCTAGTCGGATGATTGATCTTGCTGATGACATCGACACTTCTGTGGCTGTATGTGCCATTGGCCTTGTTAAACAGCTACTAAGGTGACTGCCTGCTTTGGGAACTTGTTAATAAATTAATAATTCCCTGTTCACTATTTGTTTGAAATCTCATTGAATTAAGCTTTTTGTATGCTGCAGACATCAGCTTCTACCAGATGATGACTTAGGTCCTTTATATGATTTGCTTATTGATGATCCAGCAGAGATCAGGCATGCTATAGGAGCCTTAGTGTATGAGCACTTGATTTCTCAAAAGTTCAATAGCTCCCAATCTGGTGCAAAAGGTTTCACTCTTTTGGAACTCTATTGCTTTTTGTGGATTTTATGATTCTATCAACCAAATTATTTTTCCCAGAACAAATACTTGTGTTCATCACTGTATTCTTTCCAGGTGATGGCAACAATTCTTCTGAGGTCCATCTTGGCAGAATGTTGCAAATTCTAAGAGAGTTCTCTGCAGATCCGATTCTAAGTGTCTATGTCATTGATGATGTTTGGGAGTACATGAAGGCGATGAAGGTTTAGCGTTAACTCTGATCATTTCATCCTTTCATAAGTTATAATACTTTAAATGTATGCCCTTATAAACCTTTTATTGATAGTTACTTCTTCAAACACAACAACCACCACCCCCCCCCCCCCCCCCCCCCAAAAAAAAAAAAAAAGCTTAGTTTTCCTTGGAGAAGCTACTTTAAATTTATTTTCCAATGGACATCATTATGGCATTTTCATAATATATAATAGAATTAAGAGAACCCTCATTGTCAACTTTCTGTTTACTTTTATTGTTTCTTATGCTGGTGGTTCGTATTCTATTTGCAGGACTGGAAGTGTATTATCTCCATGCTCTTGGATGAGAATCCTTTGATTGAGCTTACTGATGAGGATGCAACAAACTTGGTACGACTTCTTTGTGCATCTGTCAAAAAGGCTGTAGGAGAGAGGATTGTTCCTCCCACAGATAATCGGAAGCCATACTACAGTAAAGCTCAAAAAGTGCGTAAATTTCACTTTTATCTTTTGCTCCTTTGTTTTCTAAAGCACCGTTTCAATTACAATGTAATTATTGTTCTTTTGTCAGCTCTAAGGTGTTTTTTACTTGATTGGATGAGCCTAATGTAATTTGGTGCTTTTAAATTTGGTTCTTGGATTGTTCAGTTGCTGTTGCCCTTATATGTCTGCTGACTCTGCTCCCTTTGTAATCCAGAGCAGACTTACTCTGTATGTTGTGTTATCTTTGTATTGGTTGGTCTTTGTCCAAGTTGGCCAAAGCATATATTATTTCAATCAATATTTGACATGCTTTCCTTGAAGTGCCCTGTTTGTGCCTTTACCAGCTATAAGTCGTTATTTTGATTTATGTTGGTTTGACTGAAATATACAAAAGAGGTTTGGATTCTAAATTCCTTCTTTTGAGTATGTCAGGAAGTATTTGAACACAACAGACGAGATATAACTCTTGCCATGATGAAGAACTACCCATTACTTCTACGTAAGTTCATGGCTGACAAGGCAAAAGTACCATCACTGATTGAAATTATTGTACATATGAATCTTGAGCTATATTCCCTGAAGAGGCAGGAGCAGGTGGGTAACTGCTTGTTTTGTCCTTGCTTGTTATATGATATTTCTTTACAGCTTAGTCTGACAGCAAGTGCTTTTATGCTTTCAGAATTTCAAAAGTGTCCTTCAACTTATCAAAGAGGCATTTTTTAAACATAGCGAGAGGGAGGCTCTGAGATCTTGCGTAAATGCTGTCAACCTTTGTTCCACAGAGAGTCAGGGGGAGCTAAAAGATTTTGCCCGTAATACATCAAAGGAACTTCAGGATGAGCTTATTGCTAAGCTTAAATCTGCAATGAAAGAAGTGGCGGTATATTTCAACCATATACTCTTTTCATCCTTGCCAACTGTCCAATGATAAAAAATTAATGTGATCTGGAACTGCAGGATGGTGGTGATGATTATCCTCTTCTTGTAAATTTGAAAAGGTTGTATGAGCTTCAATTGTCAAGAGCGGTGCCTGACGAAAGCTTGTATGAAAATTTTGTCTCGACTATTCAGAGTTATACAAACAGGGACGATGAGGTGTGTTAAATGTGGTTGCATAAGAATAGAACTCCACTTTTCAGATTTTCTTGCAGTTACTCATTATTTTGCTGCTGCTCATGCTCATTTCAGGTTGTCAGTTTTCTGCTTCTCAACATGTCTTTGCATTTGGAGTGGTCTCTGCATTCAATCATAAATAGTGAGACTGTCTCTGAAGCATCTTTGTCTTCTCTATTAGCAAAACGCAAATCCTTGTCAGAGCAACTAGAGTACTTTCTTAACAGCCCTCCTGAATTGGAGGGTAATCGTGGTAATCTGCTAGCTTGTAGGGTAAGCATTTTTTTTCGATTTGTGTTATTTCAACAAAATCACACTAGTGAAATAATTTGGATTGGATTGAATGTGTATGGAAATTCCAATTCTAGTCTAATGAAATATTTGCTATACCCAAGGTTTGTATACTGCAAGCAGAATTGTGGTTTCTGTTCAGAAAGATAAATTTTTCTTCAACAAAGCTGGAAAGGTTGGGATATTATCCAGATGCGTCCATTCTTCAAAAGTTCTGGAACCTTTGTGTACGACAGCTCAGTATTTCAGGTAAGTAATTTGTTCTTACTTTCATCTCTGGAGCTAAAAGGTTAATTTCCGGTTCTTTTTCCGTATATAATTGGACTTGTAATCTCAGGCCCAAAAAAAAATACTTGTAATCTAATAACTTAAGTGATACACATGTTGTACTCAACTTTTGGTTATGTACTCAAAGGTCAATTATGCATCAAGATTACTTTCTCTGGGAAAGAAAATATGTTTGTGTACTCATCTTGCTGTATAAATCTACTTTCCAATTTCTTTTTCACAGATGAGGCAGAAGATGATGATGCGAACAAAGAGTATATTGAGGAGGCAAACAGAGATGCAGTGATGATTGCTGCTGCAAAGTTGGTTGCTAATGATAAAGTTTCTAAGGTGAAGTTAGCATGTGTTGTATATATACTGAATGGTAAATTTCACCCTGTTAGATTAGAATCATGTGTAGTCTGGCAGGTTGTGCTTTGTTATCCTAGCATTTAGTTGCTTATGATTAAGCATGTAGGAGTCCCAAAATGGATTCATACATGCTTGATTTTATATATCAAGTTTTTGTAGGTTACCTAAAATTTATTCCTAATGCAGGAGTATCTTGGTCCGGAGATTATCTCTAGATTTGTGATGCATGGAACAACTGTAGCAGAGATTATTAAGAATCTGATTACTTTTCTGAAGAAGAAAGATGATGATCTTCCCAAACTTTTCTTCGAATCACTAAAAAAGGTATGACTCGTGAATATTGTTGAGTTCTTAGTTGTTCCTGGTGGTGGTGGGGGGTTTGGAATTATTACAGTTGGTTAAACTTGCTGATACTTGTGTGCTGATAAAAAAACAAGCTTTCTGATATTAGTTCTGAATAAAAATGAGCCTTGGTTTGCTATTTTGTTGCATCTCTGTACTGAGGTGATAGTCAACATTCACATGGCTCCGCTTATTTTAACTGGCTTCAACTCAACCTAAGTGTTGGAAAGTTTCTTCTTACTTTTCTCTAGCTTATTTGAAAGAAAACATTTCCTAATGAAAAGAAAACTAGAGTATCCTCATATGCCCTGTGGAAAAGTTTTCTGCAAAAACTATTTTCCAACTTGTGAAACTATTTGCCAAGACTGTTTTCTATGGAATCTAATGAAAAGGAAACAGAAAATATCTTGATGAATATATCATATTGCATTTACCAACTTGGCCGTACTTCTGTTGTTGGAACTCATTTTTCTGAAGCTCTTAAATTTATGATAAGGGAAAAAGAGTTCAGGTTCTTATTGCAATTTTAAGAGGCAATTACCGGAAGCCTCTTGTGTAAAAATGCACTTGTAGATGGGGATATGGGTCTATACTTAATTATGCTAGAAAAGCGTAGTCTTTACTTTTTCTGTCCTATTAGTTTTATAAAAAATGTCTTGTTTTTTATTTTATTTATTGGACTAGGCCTACCAGCGGTATATGGTTGAACTTTCTGGAAGTGATGATGAATCTTCAGCAAGCAAGCGTTTTCAAGAATGTAAAGAACTGGCTGCTCGGCTTTCTGGAATGTTTGTAGGTGCCGCCAGGAACAAGCACAGATCAGACATTTTAAAAATTGTTAACAATGGCATTGAATATGCCTTTCTAGATGCTCCAAAGCAGTTATCTTTTCTGGAAGGTGCTGTGCTCCATTTTGTATCCAAACTGCCAACACCTGATATCCTGGACATGTAAGACTTTTTCTTATATAATTTTATCCTCTTTAGAAGTTTTCCCAGCTTATATTTTCACCATCTTCTAGTTTAATCCTTATATAACTTTTTTTTTGCAAGTAGTGTGAAGGATGTCCAGAGCAGAACGGATAATGTAAATACAGATGAAGATCCTAGTGGCTGGCGCCCCTATCACACATTTGTTGATAGCTTGCTTGAGAAGTATGCAAAGAATGAAGGTATCCAAGGTACCACTAAACAGAACTAGTCTTTTTCGGCTTTCCTCTATGTAGTCAACTGATTGAGGTTATTTCATTATATCATTGTATGTCCCTGTAGTTTCAAATGCCTTCCTACTGTGTTAAAGATACTCAACTAAAACCTCCTTTTATTCCTCACTGCTCTTTCTTCTACTTGCCCGTCCATCCTTGTTTCCTTCCCCCTAAATGCACTCTAATGAGTTCTGCAGCATGATGTTAAGACAGTTATGGAAGGTCGACTGAGCAGTAGGTTTACAGGCTTTTTTTTTAATCTGTATAACTCTGCAGTTATTCTAAAACCAAAGTTCCACATCAATCGAGGTAACCTAGAGAGTTAACCGCTCAAACATGCCAAACATAGGGCATAACATGATTGTGGATGCATTCCTGGTTCTTGGTTAAGCATCTGGAGCCATCTGTTGTATGCAGTTGAATATACTCTCTTTTGCCCATCCTTGGAAGACTTTCCTTTTGCATTTATTATGTGGTGTTAATTATGTCACTGATTAAACACCTTTTAGTCTTTGCAAGTACCATATCCTATTGTGTTTAATCTGAACACTGGATAATCGCAGATGAAAAAGATGGGACCTCTGTAAAGCGCAGGGGTCGTCCACGCAAAAGGCGTCGAGGAAAGGGACTTTTTGATGAGCACAGTTCAAGTGAAGAAGATGATTCAATAAGCGCATCTGACCATGAAAATGCTCAAGATGAAGAAAACAAGCAAGATGAGGATGACGATGAAGATGCTCCTTTAATACATTCAATTAGGTCATCATCCAAGTTGAGGTCATTGAGAGTGACAAGAGAGGAAACGAAGGCCAGATGAGGACATGAGATTTTAAAAGAGCTTAAGATAATTTAGCTGCTTCAAGGATGTCAGGTATGGAATTATGGGATATGTGCCTGGTGTGACAGATTGACACACTTGCGTTTCCCTTATGGTATGTTTACAAAGAACAATTTCTGGTTGTTTACTAAATTGAAAAGCAATTGCTTCTTATCACAGAAATGTTCCCCAATAGATTTATATATCTTTTAGATTTCTATTCCAATTGTATGCCCCATTTGGAGATATGAATGATTTAGTTTTCGAGTAAGTTGATTTTCGTTACACTGATTTTACTGGTTATATGTAGGTGGCTGATTGATGGTTTTCTTTTTGATTCCTGTGCAGCATCCTGGAACTAGAACTGCAACCTGCACATTGTACATTACAAGGTATATATAGCTCGTTGGTAACACATTGTATATCTAATGACTTTGATCGACCTAGGCCTTGGGTGAAGATACAAGAATTTCAACTCCAGTTAATGTCTATTGTTTTCGTTTTGCCTCTATAACTGTTGGGATTGGAGATCCAATCCTATTTGTGTATAATTGAGATTAATTAACCCTTGTAGTATTATAGTTTCAGTTTTTCTTCTTTGGAAATTAATATTTTAACATAATCAGCTGTAGTTTACCTATTATGACGTACTAAGTGACTTTTTGAACGTAGTAATGCTACACCATCGTGCTCGCATCATGTTAGTCGATAACAGCAGAGAAAATGGGCAGAGGGATGGATGATTTGGAGGATGAGCAAGTTCTTGAACATAATTTGTATAAATTTTATTATTTAAATTATAGGGTTCACAATTAATTAAAATAAATAGGAGGAAAACTAGAAGCTCAAGAATTACACGGCCTGTTACCTACCACTAACAATTCAGTCTTCCAGGACCATCCCAGATGATGATATGGTATCCTACGTAAATGGAAACATATCAAGGGTGTAGACTACTTAACTTGAGCCAACATTTCTTGTCGGTAAAACTGAGACTGCTTGAAACAACATAAAAAAAACATACACATACAGAGAAGATTCCAAAGAAACAAAATTGCAGATGCTGTCTTGCCATGATAAGAAAAAACCTCAGGCAGGTGATAAGTAAAAACGTAACCATGAAGCAATCAAGTTTCATCTTCTTCCCTTGATCCTCAACAAAGGAGAAATTATACCCTGTATCTCTTGCAATGATTGTTGTATTTGTGTTTCCTCCTCAACAGACCTTTCTAATATGACCCTTCAAATCATCATAAGCTCTAATGTCTTCAGCCCTCATTTCAAGAACCTTCTTTGTCAACCCCATCAACAGTCCAAGGTCGGGTGCTTCTGCAAAAACATCAGCAACAATCCGAGCTCCTCCGAATCCATATTCGAAACACATTTCAGCAATTTCTTCCTTGCTACCAATTCCTCCATCACAGCCACAGCATTCTCCGGATTCTTACTACCCAACACGTACACTAGAGCTTCCTTCTCCAGCGTCTTTTGCCTCCTCTCATACTTGGAAAGCGGCCTCTCTAGCACCTCATCAGAGCCACCCTCAAAATCTTCCTTGTTCTTCCTCCTCCCAGCGTATATTGTCCCATTCCAAGTCCCAATAACCCTGGTCATACAATCCGCCGAATGAGGGGCAAGTCATTTTGTACTCTTCTATATTTATCATTAATTAAGCCAAATCATCTATTTCATTGCTTATTCTACCATAACATTAACTATCGTATGAAAATAAATCTGTCTTTAGAGATGTTATTAGGCGATTGAAAATTATTCCATGCAGCTAATTTGCGCATGTGAGAATGTAATGGTTCATTGCCACTCAAGTGATCTAATTGCTAAAATCTCTTATGCTTATGCAAATTTTACATTTATAAAAGTAAGTTCTTACTTAGTTACAGATGTTACAAGAACGTAACCATTAGATCATTGATTACGATTAATATAATTCATGCGTACAAAGAATTGTTTATAAGAGAATTTAACCATAAGATCCTTATGAGCGAAGTCTTAAGTCTTACACGTGGATGATATGATTAAGATATGCACATTTCTTTATATGTGTCGCGTCTTCTCAAATGCGTATGATATGATATGCACATTCTTTATATGTGCGCGTATTCTTTATTTGTACATTTTCTTTATGTACGTGTATTTTTTATATATGCATAAATGCTTATATTATGTTGAAGGAAGATTATAAGTTCCACTACTAATATCACCGAGGCTTTTTGTGATAAAACTTCATACTTACTGGGCTTCATATGTGGTTAAGTTGGGGACAATATAGATGTTGCTAGTAGTGGGCCGCTAACCCGTCCGTTTGAAATTTAACATGGTATTAGAGCGGGTTGATTGACTAAGTCTTTACCATTACCCTTTATCAATACGTGGCGTTCATGTGTTGGACTTGAATGTTTGACTCCGATGTGAACTTGGCTCCACATGTGGCCCACTACATGTTGATCTCATGTGAAAGTGCGTGTTAAAGAATATAAGTCTCATATCAAAAACTTTACTAAATAAAATAAAATAAAATATATAATAAATTATTCCAATACTAATATCACTGATGCCTAAAAATTGTAAATAATTAAGTTGGAAGTTTGTAAATGATTCCACTGCTAATATAACATATAATATCCTCCCTATGAAATTTAACATATTCATCGTACACGCTGAGTTTTTGTAAATAAAACTCTTTTTTTTTTTAAGTCAGTAATTATCTTCTCTTGTAAAGCTGAGGGACCAAGAAGTCGAATGAATAGGAGGATAACCATATCTCATGCTAGTCATTATCAGCAATCATACAAATTGAGACTTGAGACACAACACCACAACCAAAACACCAAAATTAGAAAACGGCAACAACTAAAAAAGAGCGTATATAAATGTAAGTCTCAATCCCCGTTCCTCAAATCATTACATATTTACACTTCTCCAAATCATTCACTCCACCCAATAAAAACCCGCGAATCTCCCTCTTGCATTTTTCCTGTTTTATCTTCTCTTTCTTTCAAAAAGTTTGAAACTTGAATCTCGTCGTCGCTGCAACTCCCAGGTCAATTTTCTGTCTCAATTTACGTTATTATACTCTGCAGCTAGTTGTATTCAAGCTTTGTCTGTTTTCATTTACTTGCGCTGTGATTTTTTCTTTTCTTTTTTCTCTATCTGAAAGTGTATGCATTTGTAGGGTTTTAACGTTCAATTCACTTTGCTTGCTCTAATCCTAGGGTTTTCTGATGTGGGTGTTTGAAAAAGATTTTTATTTTTCTGCATATCGAAGTTGTCATCATAAGTGTATATTTCGCATAATTTCACTGTCGGAATAAAAAATTTAAATTAAAAAAAAATTTCAACTCTCTCTACGCAAGTAACGTTCCTTACAATTCCCCTACTCTTTTCCATTTGAAGTTCGTTCAAGCTTCTATTTGAAAGAAAGAAACTCCCCTACAGTCTATGGTATTAATTATCGATGACTACCTGCATATTTATCCAGTAGTTTCGTATTAAGAAGCAAACACAATGTTTTTTGCATCTCATTTAAACTTGCATAATTTTCAGTCTAATATCTCCCGATATGTTGATATTTTCATATGTACAGATTTTTTGTTTGTCTGAATGCGTCTAGATCCTTAATACTTCTGTCGACATTGATATTTGAGACAAAAAAATGTTTCTTCCCCATCATCTTCTTCTTTGTGTTGTCATTTCAAGATTCATTAGGGAAATTTCTGAAATTTATTTTCTCTATGTGCCTTAAAAATCTCTCACTCCCTCCCCAACAGTTGTATTGTTGATGAATTTTATGGATTCTTGAAACAGCACTACTAACATAAATCTGATGGATTCTTGAAAGATGCATCAGTAGGATTTTACTCCTGTGAGCATGAATGATCTTATATTTATCCTCATTATGTCAAAGTTTTTTTGTTTTTTTTGTTTTGGCGTAGGTTTTGTAGAATGAGACATGCTAAGGAAGAGCCGTCATGTAGTGGTGCACAAGTAAGATCCTGAACAACCAAAAGTTGACTGTATGATTACTTTAGTTATTGGGTTCATTAGGGATCCAAATTTTCTCTTTGTCTCGTCTATCCTTGCTTTTTAGTCCAAGTGGTCTATATGAAATCCAAGAGTTCTAATGGATTTTTGAGTTTTATTATTAACCCCTGAGAAAGATGAGTTCTAATGGACCACTACAATTAAGAAGCAAGGATAGCCAAGAAATGGAGAGGACCCAAATTTGCTTATTAGACAACCAATTAGTTTAATAAATTCAGTCTGTTAGCATGAATAAGTTTTAATTTATTTGTGTGAACAGGTTATTGACTTAGTTTCAGCGGTGAAGGAGTTACATGGGCTTAACTCTCAGGAACTTAATAAATTACTGAAGGAATCTGATAATTTTACTATTCACTATGTTACTGAAAAAGGATCAATATTGAAAAAGGTCAGAAATCATCCTCACTGTTAGAAATGCCATATTCTTCTTTTGATACCTTACCTTTTTGTGGATATGTCATTTCTAAAATGGCGTTATGTTTCAGATCGATGCAGAAAAGCTTGCAGGCTTTCTTCCTCTGCACCTTATTGCAGTGCTTATGTCTTCTGACAGAGACGAAGCTCTGTTCAGATACCTATCATGCGGCATTAGGCTCTTGCACTCCTTGTGTGATTTAGCACCTCGACATGCCAAACTTGAACAGGTTGCTTATAATCATTTTCAGTCCAAGTTTAATTTTCTTTTTGTTTTATTGTTTGCGTGCCTTTTCTTGTGATCACAATAAAAAAATTATGTAGATGCATGATTATTCAATTTTGACGTGAGACTTGAAACTTCATATGATCTGTAGTATTAGGTGAATTTGTTATGTCTTTGCTCTTTTCTTTATACAATATTGCTGCTGATAATTAATTTAAAAAGTTAGTGTAAGGGTGTATAGAGGATTCCCAGTAGCTTCTCTGATTATAAATGAAACAGAGATGTTTTTACTTTTCATTTTGAGTACTAGGGTCTTTCTTGATTGTAATGAATCTTGTCGAGGTTTTCCTTCTTATTTGGGATAGGTGTTTGAAAATTGGTTATTGAACTTGGGATCTTTATTCTTAATGGAGATACACTGACGTCAATAGTTTTTTGGCTAGTTGCCTAAATTTTTATACTGTCATACCAGTCAGTGTGCTTGTTAATAGAATTCTTTTCAACTCTGATTACTTCATTGCTCTTTTCCAAACCATTATAAAATTCTTGTGGAAATAGAATATGAAAATGAGCCACTATATCTTTTATGGTTACAGGTTCTGCTAGATGATGTAAAAGTGTCAGAACAGCTGCTTGACCTGGTGTTTTATATACTAATCATTTTTGGTGGTTATGAACAGGTTGTCCTTAATCCTTTCCTCTAAGATCTATTCGCTTTTCTCTTTTTCTCCACTGAGATTTGCTTTCATGATGCAGAAAAATCACAGTTTTGGTGGGGCACCCCTGATGTATTCTGCACTGGTTGCGTGCAGTCTACATCTACTAACAGGTTGTATATCTTCGCAATGGCAAGATCTTGTTCAAGTATTGCTTGCACATCCTAAGGTATTATTACCCCAAAATGATTCTTTTAAGCTGCTATTCATAGAAAATTGAAACCTCTAGCAAGCTCTTCTTATAGCCATATGTTTTCATGTTCATGGGATTGTTATGCAGTTTTCTGCTTCTTTTGTTTTGTGTTTGTGATGGTACGCTTGTGATTGTCATACATATTTTTCCGGTTATCCTCGTGCTGACACATTGATGCATGTACTCATTGTAAAACTTCTCTGTTACAGGTTGACATATTTATGGATGCAGCTTTTGGAGCAGTTTGTGTTTCCATTAAGTTTCTGAATATCAAGCTGTCAGCTCAACATGATGAGTTCTGTACAAAATCAAGTTTGACTACCGAACAAATAGTGCACTCTCTATGCCAGCAATGCGAAGCCTCTTTACAGTTTCTTCAATTGATGTGCCAGCAAAAATTGTTTCGGGAACGGTTACTCAGGAATAAGGTTTCCAAACAAGATCTCTCCCATTCTTTAAGTTTGGAGTAAATATTATGCCAGATATGTCTTATTTCTGTTATCTGTAAGTTTGTAATTTAAAGGGAAAAAACAAGTGAAAGAAGAGATGGGTTTGGTCAAACTGAAAGCAGAAGTTTCCTGGGCAGATACTAGATACTCTCTAACTGCACTTGTATGCAGTAAACTAGTTAGGACAGGAACTTAGAGGGAGGGAGAATTTAATATTGCAATAGTGAGACAATGTTCACGAGCAGGAAGTTCATGGAAGGCAATCTTGAATGTGCTCTTGTAAAGCTAAGGACATGTTCTTTATGTTATTTTGTTAAACACCCAATGATATCACAGTTTTTGTCATTTAAGTCAGTCATCTGTTTTTGGTACTGTACAGGAATTATCTGGAAAGGGTGGTGTTCTATTTTTGGCTCAAGCCATCTTGAAGCTAAACGCCGTGCCTCAATTTGCAGCATCTGCTAGAGTTGTGGCTGCTGTATCTAGGCTGAAAGCTAGAATACTTTCAATTGTGAGTCCTAGTGATGAAACTACTTTTAAATTTCCTTGGGATGTTCAACTGCTTTAGAATCTAGTACAGCTTATTGTATACCCATGTGCAAAAACCTCAGTGTCCAGTCACTGCTTTCCTTGTTGCAGCTGTTGAATCTGAGTGAAGCAGACAGCATTTCTTACCTGGACGAAGTTGCCAACTCGCCAGGAAGCCTGGATTTGGCAAAGTCAGTCGCATTGGAGGTTAGCTTTTTTTCCATCTTATGAACTGTCAGGAATGCTGGTTTTTATCAGCCCATTTTTATTATTGATGTTCTCTTCTTTGTACAGAACCTGTTTTAACTGTCAAGCTGCTTGCTGTTAATTTATTTGTGATGATGCAGATTCTTGAGTTATTGAAGACTGCTATTGGCAAAGATCCCAAATGTTTTGCTGCCTGTTCTGATAGAAGTTACCCAATGGGGCTTTTGCAACTCAATGCAATGCGCCTAGCTGATATATTTTCCGATGATTCAAATTTTAGATCTTACATTACAGTATATTTTGTAAGCTATAATCATCACTCTCTTGTCTGCGTTTAATTTTGTTATCCTCCTTTTTCAGACCATCATTGTGCTTTGATATTCTCAAAGATGAGAGAATCTATAATTTCCCTTTTCATTAGAAATCATTTACATTATCCACATGTGATTTTGATGCATCTAGTGTGCGTGCATCATGTGTTCTGATCGTGAAAAAATTTGTGACTGTGTCTTTTGTATGTCCCTCCAGACTAAAGTGCTGACTGCAATATTTTCGCTCCCTCATGGAGATTTTTTAACCAGTTGGTGTTCTTCTGAACACCCTGAAAAGGAAGAAGATGGCAGTATTGAGTATGATTCATTTGCAACAGCTGGGTGGGTTTTGGATGTATTTTCATCAATTGACCTACAAAATTCACCAACTTTAGAATGTACTGTTACTCCCATTAGTGTGACCCAGGCTTCCTACTCACATCAGAGAACAGCATTATTTGTGAAAATAATTGCAAATCTCCATTGTTTTATTCCCACTATCTGTGAAGGTTTGTTCTTGATTTTGTGAATTTTCGTAACTACTTCAATTAGCACATGTCATTGTTTTGTGTCTTATCAGTGAAATTCTCTGTTTTAATTTACAGAACAGGAGAGGAACCTTTTTGTTAACAAGTTTCTGGAGTGCTTGCAAATGGATCTATCTAACTCGTTGCCTGGATTTTCCTTTGCTTCTGATACTCCGAAACCTGCGACTGTTTGCAGAAATCTACGTAATTATCACCCCCAATGAATCTTTTTGTAAAACTTAATTGTAGAAGTTACTCCCTTCCTTACAAGTAAGTTGCACATGCAGGCTCGTTGCTAAGTCATGCAGAATCATTAATTCCTAATTTTTTGAATGAGGAGGACGTACAGCTCCTAAGGTAATACTGTCAACCATGCTTCTTCTTTCATAGTTTTTGTAGTTATTATTAATGCTTAGTTTTTAGAATTTAGCCTCACCCATGTTAAGGTGTCCACATCCAGAGCTGGAAATGGGACTTCAAAGTTGTAGAATGGGCTTTACATGGAATTTGCTTAATAAATGCTACAATGTTTAGAATTTTTATTAACATCTGAAATAATGCTCTTCAGCTAAATCTGATGACGACCAAAGCTTGTTTTTACTTATATGTATTTGTATGTGTATGTATAGAGATTAGTATATGGTTTATTTATCAACTACATACTTCAGTACACCAGCCTTGTAGTATCACTTTTTATTTATTCATACTTTCTTTTCAGGGTTTTCTCTAAGCAATTACAAGCATTGATCACTTCGACTGAATTTGAAGAAAACCGAGTTCAGGTAGTAAAACACTAATTTTCTAGAAATGAATTTTGCCATTTTGTTTGATTCCTTCCTGCCCCACCCCTTGCATATGTGTTTGAATGTTTTCAATAATGATGCTGGCAGGAGAAGAAACACGAGGAGTCAATATATAGGGATAAATTTGCTAAACTCAACATCAGTGATCATCATCAGGTAAATGTTTGATAGTTTTTTTTCCCCATCTTCTGGGTGGCCTGAAAATGCTGGTTGTTCAATCTACTTAGACCAATGATCACATTATTGAGTTGACGTGCTTTTAAATTGTTCTTTGGTATGACAAGCTTCACACACAATTATTTGAAACCAACTGTAGGAGTATTAAACTTGAACGTGAGACTCATAGCCATTGGGAGACAAACTGAGTGAGATTTTTCGAATTAGTAATTAAATATACCTTAGATTGAATAACTGCTGTCTTCGATCTTCAAGTGGAATAAATGAGCCAATCCTCAAATGGGCGCCCAATTGAGTTTGCTAATGGTGATGTAGTTATTTCTCAACATACTGACCTGAGAGTAAACTTTGATTCCTGGTAGGAGGCTCAGAGTACTGGAGGATGCTCGCCACCTTTATTGAGTAAACAACCTCCTAATCTTAATAATAGAAGTGGTAATCTAGAGGAAATGTCTGAGAATTCTGCTTTTCAAGACGTGGACCAAGTTGATGCAAACAGTGTGCATATGGATCAGGGGAATGATGTAATGAGGGAAGACAAAGGTATATCTGGTGGGAGTGCATCTGGACGTTTTGGAGCCATCGACCTAGATGCTCATAATGTTGAAACCAGTGGTTCAGACACAAGCTCAACAAGAGGGAAAAATGCTGTAGATCAGATGGAAAACAGTGAATTCCCAAAGCCGAGTGCACACATAAAAGAAAGTGGATATGGAGGAACCGCAGAGGATGAAAAGGTTGAAACTGTTCAGTGTGAGGAAAAGCAGCGAAGGAAACGGAAACGAACAATAATGAATGATACACAGGTGGAACTTATTGAGAGAGCCCTATTAGATGAACCTGATATGCAGCGAAATGCAGCCTCAATACAATCATGGGCTGAGAAATTAAGTTTTCATGTATGTCAATGCTTCTAACTTTTTATTGAGTGTTTTTATTTTAAATTTTAAATTTAACATAAGTTAACCATTGTGTTATCCAGGGTTCCGAGGTTACATGTCCACAGCTTAAAAATTGGTAAGTCATCCTTATATTTTCCTGTGTTCATTTTCTGCAAGGCGTTTGAAATTACTTTTAGTAATCAATATGACTTGTTTTATTAACTGCATTTGTTTTTTTGGACACAGCACAATGTTTATGTGCAAGATATTTTCGCACCGCACCAATCACTATCCTACTGCCGTGAATATTTGGATGGTTGCTTGTTATGAAAACATCATGTTTTGGTGTCTCCGCAGGTTAAACAATCGAAAAGCCAGGCTAGCCCGCACAGCTAAGGATGTTCGTCCAGCACCTGAGGCTGACAATGCGTTGCAAGACAAGCAAGGTGGGCGAGGACTAAGGTCCAACAACTCACCTGATACCCCTGGTGGTGATGCTTCCAGCCAACTAAATGTGAGGAGAGATCCTCAAATCATGTTGAGAACCGGTATCAGGGAGATCTCTGAGACTAACGTGGCAGAAGCCGCTGCCCCCCGTGGTCCTGCAGAATTTGATCTGTGCAAGCAAGGCGACTCTATCGGCCTCATGGGTGCAAATGGAGAGGAGATTGGGAGAGGAAAGGTGTTTCAGGTGCGTGGCCAATGGTATGGAAGAAACTTGGAGGAGTTGAGGGCATACGTTGTGGATGTTAAAGACCTAAAAGCTAGAAGAGCAACGAGGCTTCCGCACCCGTCTGTAGCCACAGGTGTCTCATTTGAGGAGGCTGAAACAAAGATTGGCGTAATGAGAGTGTTATGGGATTCAAACATGACTTTCACATTGCGTCCTAAACGAGCACTGTAAGCCACAGGTTAAACGGCCTCGGCTTCGGCCTCTGTAGAACTACAAGTCGTTTCGTTACCTGCAAGATGTAAACGTGTAATCATTGTAATTACTTAGACCTCTTTTCCCTTTTTTTTTTTTTTTCTTTTGATAAACAGAGTTTGGAATTTTCCATATACATTATTACACACAGCTTTCTAACTTTGCGGAATGTTAAATATCGAGTTGTTCTGTCATCATCTAAATGCAAAGTTGGTTTTAGGTAATTTACTAGGAATAACGTTGTCAAAATGATTTCATTTTCGTGGAAAGGAAGGCGGGCTCCAGAAAAATAAAAGCTATTTTGAAAATTGAAGGACGACAAAATCTATTTTGAAAATTGAAGAATTAAAATCCAAATCGGATTATAAATATTCCTAGTCATCCTTAAAAAAAAGACGTGTTATTACATGTCAAATCATATATGGATGACTGAAAACTTAACTCGTATTAACTTTGAAATTTGATATCCGAAATATGTACGAACAAATTTATCAAAAGTCAGGTTATTCTACACCATCATTAATATATTATCAGCCGTCAGATCTTTTAAAGGACATGAACGGTTAAGATGAATAAGCAAGGAATATCCCCAAACATAAAATCGCGCCAAAGAAGTAACGAAACATCGCTTTGTATTGTAACACCCGCTTGGTTGAGGTCGAAGAATTGACAGAGCGAATCGGAACAAGCGCGACCATCTCTCAAACCCTAGACCTACCCTTCCCTACCCCATCACTGTAACATGGAGCTCGGTCCTCTCCCTCATTCGACGTATTGTTCTTCATTCTTCGTCTTCTTCATCAACAGAATCCCAAACCTTAACCCTAATCCGAAGATGTAGAAGACGAAGAATCTGCTGGCGAATTCGTTCATCGTCGAATCTGATGGCCGATTCGTTCGTCGTCGAATCTGCTCGCCGATTCGTTCGTCGTCGAATCTGCTCGCCGATTCGTTCGTCGTCGAATCTGCTCGCCGATTCGTTCGTCGTCTTCGCACCATCGGATGAGCTTCGGCTCCGAAGAGACCTTGATTCGTCTCACATTAGGTTTTGAGCTTCCGCAAGTCTCTTGCTATCTTACGTGCACTCGTCAGGTTGGCCCTACATCTTTCTAACCTCATTACTTGCATTTATTTTAGTGCTCTTTGAATCCACTTTTGAGATCTAGTTGCATTTCATTTTAGCGATCTTTCTATTTTTACTGTGCGTTTGGATTTTTCTTTTTTTATTTCTTGGGATTTGCATTTTGGATGCAAATCATATGCCAATACAATACGTTGAGAGACTTTAAAGATAGTTGTTGCCTGAATTTAAGCAGCACGCCATTTGTAGGTGGTTGTTGAACATCTTCTGTTGGAATTGAAAATTAAGGCGATGTAGGTTTGTCTATTATGAGCTGAATTGCTTTCTATGTATGCCTATCTTTATGGCAACAGCTTAGAAACTGAAATTTCAGGTTGATCCTTTCCCATTTCTGGTTAGGAAGGAACTAAAGCTCAGCGACATTAATTCCTAGGTTATGCATACCAGCAATAAAACTCAGATGCACCAAATTTATTGTGTGCATCAATTAGTCTTGTTACTTTAGTTCCCTCTAGTTCTTAAGCTGGTAGCAATTTGAGTAAATCACACAGAGCATACGTGGAGTTTCTAGTATGGTTGTCACAAAAAAAGGTGAAAATCTTGCCTTTGGGGTTACCTTTTTTCAACTTATGTTAGCCACTATTGATGCTATAGAAACCTTTAGAACCTATGCTGCAGGTTTGTTAAATTGTTATAAAACTTAATTATTTATAGGGTTTGATGACTTTGGGTTTTATTTATTTTTAGAATTTATTGTTTGTTGTTCTTTTTCCTTCCTGATGTTTTGTGTATTTTTCCGTTGTCACATAATTTTGTCGTGCTGCTATACATGTATTATTTGTTATCTGTACTTTCCGTCTGTTACATCTTCACAGCATACAGTAAATTACACACACATGTAGAGATGCACTGACCAAACCATGTAGAAGATTCATGTTTCCAATAACAGTTACTAGGTTGGATATGATTTTAGGGCAAATTAGAGTTCCGTTGATGGAAGTTCATTGCTTGTGTTTCTTTAGATGGAGTTGACAATACGAAGTAAAATGCTATTTCAATGTTTTAACTGGATTATTGCAAATGTAAACTTTCTGTTTTTCTTCTCTTTTCTTTTTCTCCTATGGGAATTGGATAAATATAGGTAGCTAGCTACACAGAATAAAAGGTTTGCGTTTCTCGGATTATGAGTTAGGCAACCTCGAAATAGAAGGGTTGTTTAATCATTTGCATCCAGAAATTTCCATCCTAATAATGGTGTATAGAAGTTCTAATTATATGTTTAATTAGAAACCCTGTGAAAACATAATAAACGTGGATAGTGGATATGCCCTATATGTTTCGTTTTTGTAACTTTAAGGTTTAGGACTGCAGTTTATATTTGCTTCTGGTTTCTTGAATCTCTCTCGCCTTCAGAATTGGATTTTTTTGGCCCATAAATCTACTTACAGGAGACCAAGTTGTCACCAGGCATAAAAAGACGAATAACGAACCATACTAATCAATGTTCTGCAGTGATCGATCACCCCCCAAAAAAATAAAAAATAAAAATAAAAAAGGAAGGAATGGGCCAAGGGGAATTGAAAGTGAGGACACGCGGCCAAGTCCAGGGTCGAGGCAATTAAGCAAACCAGTCCAGTCCACTAACTCTATAAATTCTAAATTATAATACAAAAGGAAACGACATCGTATGAAGAAGAAAACCTTCTTATCTTAAAAGGCGCCTGATCTCGCAAATGATAAAACCTTAACCCTCGGGCCCTCAGAGTCCCAAACGCGAGTGAGAGCAGATCTGAGAAAATGAGAGATGTGAAACACAGAGAAGGTCTGGAAACCCTAACAATGGCATTGTCTCTGTGATCGGAGCCTTCGCTGTAGATCAGAGACATGAGCGTGAAGAAAGAGAGAGACGACGAGGCATGAAGAAAAGCTCCTCCAATGCGATTCTTGTTTTGCGAGATTTAACGCCTCGATGACCGCCATTGATCCACGATCGGATCCGTTCAAGAGCTCACCGTTGAAATCGCGTAGTAATTAACACCAAGACCAGAGATCTGATGGGGCTAGGTATGGGATTTCCAGGACCCGTCAAAGTTGATTTTGAAATTTAGGGTTTACTGAGATCATTGTTTTTTATTTGATAGAGCGACATGCCTGAGGAATTAATTAGTAGGTCGGTCTTTAATTCAATGCATTAATGCGTTCGCTGTTTGTTTCCATTCCAGGTACTCCCTGTCTGCTTGCTCAAGATGCGATAGGGTGCGATGTGGACTGATAGAGGCACTGACAGCGGGCCTTCCATATCTTTAAGGTTTTACTCCTTACTCATTCAAGCATGTGGATGTATGTTTTTCTTTTGTAAAATTTCATTTTTTGTTTTTAAATGGAAACAAAATGAACAAAAATAAGTTTCCAGAGGCAAATAGCATAGTATTGTTGAAAACTTGAACGATATATCTGACAAAAACAAAATTGACACACATTATGGGAGCTCTTTGAAATAGCATATTTTTGTTGAATGATGTATTCTGATATGAGTGAGTGGGGGACGGTATCTCACATATGGAATCAGGAACATTGTGACATTACATCAGTGATACATGGTGGCGTGGTGAATTTAGAAAGTAATCATTTGTAGCAATATCGGATGGTCTAATAACCATGCATAATTAGACTGTTCGGCAACTTGATGTTCTGACCAAAAGAGAACATCGGATGATGGGGTTTCTCTAACTTTCAATGTAACATGAGTTGGAAGACATTAGAACGTGAAAAATCACAAATGGGTTAGTGCATTATTCAAATATTGTCGCACACAATGTTCTAGTCAATGTCAGTAATCTGAGCTTCTGAACTTTTCAAGTTAGGATGAGAATGCAAGGAGTCTCAGAAGTTCTCAGTATTTGCTTTTGCATCTATGCACCCAAGCAATGTTCATAGGTTATTACCATGGAAATAAAATTTGAAGCAGTAAATTTCGTAGAACTAAAATTTATCTGCCCACATTGTCAAATATATACGGAGGATAGATTGGCAGTTATAAATTTAGAAGTCTATTCACTCTCTCTCTGTCTCTGGTGTTCTGTTATATTTCCTAGTTGTAGTTGGTACATATCAATCTTAATTTGATATAATTTCTCATTGAAGTTGTTTATCATTCATATTTTGTTATCTATTGACAATACCTTTGGATTGTGTACAAGCTGGAAGATATAAAACATATATAATTTCTGTTTTAATTGTTTTCCGTGTATTGGCAGGTATTCTTTTTGGTAGTAAAATGGTGTTTAAAATGAAGTTATGAATGTACAAATGTAGTAATAGAGTATTTTAAAATGTTTCTTCAGGATGTTGTGTTCTGGTTTGCGATCTTTAACATTCAGTGGTTATCCCACACCAAACGTTCTTCCTATGAGTTGCAGCATCTTGCATTTTAAACAAAAGAACCTGTTGTTCTATGTATTTTTTGTTATTGACATAACAAACTGTTCTTCCTATCATTCCCACTTGTTGCATTTTAACTTTAATTTTTTTATTCTATGGTTTTTTTATATGCTTTTATATTACTACCTTTCAAGTTTGTCCACATTTTAAAGACATTATCGTTCCTGAAATGCCAGCCTTTTATTTTGTAGGTAATTTTTGAGGATTGATGTTTCTTCTAGAGACATGCAATGAATTTTTTTGTCAGTTAGTTCGTTAGTGCGACTTTCTTATGTTTGTTGTGTCGTACACTTGCACATTCAGTAGTTCTGCTGCGGTTCAACTTATTATTTTGCACACTGACCATCTGGTTTATTTCAGTGTTTATTCCAATTGTTATTATTTCTGATGGTTCTAGTTGTTTAATTTTGTCTCAACTTTTGAGTCTTGATATTATTTTATTAATTGTTTAACTGTTTTTTTTTTCCCCCAGGTTCGCCTCAAATTTCCCTTTTGTTTTTTTGACTAATTTGATCTAATTTCAATCAAAACAAGTCTGTATAATATCAATTCTTTTATTTGAGTGCTGCGGATTGTAGTTTTTACTTGGATATACTTCCGACCCGCAATACTGAATTGGGCGTCGTCAAGTTTAAGATTTATTATAAATGTCCAAATAGGACGAAGGCCCATCAAAGACAAAATTTGCCCAATGAATGATCCATAAAAGATCAAAAAGGCCAACTGGAAAACCCATACAATGTAAGTATGCCCAATGGCGGGCCAATAAACTACAAAATGGGCCCGATGAATGGCCACTAAACGACAAAGTAGTCCCAACGAAGGACCACTGAATGACGAAGTAATCCCAAAGAAGAGTCACTAGAAGACAAAACAGGCCATGTAAGTCACTAAACAACAAAATAGGCCCAATAAAGGCCCACTAAATGCCAAAAATGGCCCGGGGAAGGCACTTAGGCCCAATAAAGGCGGCTAAACGACAAAGATTGGCCTGAATAAAGGATCACTAAAAGACAAAAAAGGCCCAAAGGAGCACTAAACGACAAAATAGGCCCAAGGGAAGGCACAGACAAAACCTAGACCATTTTAAGGGCCACTAAAAGACAAAATAGGCCCAATGAGGTCCACTAAACGACAGAACCTAGACCATTTTAAGGGCCACTAAAAGACAAAATAGGCCCAATGAGGTCCACTAAACGACAAAAACTAGACCATTTTAAGGGCCACTAAAAGACAAAATAGGCCCAGAAAGCAGCACTAAACGACAAAATAGGCCCAAGGGAATGCACACTAAAAGACAGAATAGGCCCAATGAGGTCCACTAAACTAGACCATTTTAGGGCCGCTAAAAGATAAAATAGGCACAGAAAAGGAGCACTAAACAACAAAATAGACCCAATGAGGACCACTAAACGACAAAAGTTGGCCCAATAACATGACACTGGCCCAAAAGTCGGCCCACCCGGCCCACAGGCCCAATAAGGTTAAACAGGCCCAAAGTCGGCCCAATAACGTTAAAGAGGCCCAAAAGTTGCCCCAGTAACATGAAAAATAGGCCCAATAACGTTAAACAGGCCCAAAAGTCGGCCCAATAACATGATACAGGCCCAAAAGTCGGTCCAATAATTTGAAACAGGCCCAAAAGTGGGCCCAATAACGGAAAAAGGCCAGAAAGTCGGCCCAGTAACATGAATACGGCCCAAAAATGTTAACATCCACAAAAGTTGGCCCAATAACATGATACAGCCCAAAATTCGGCCCAATAAGGCCCTAAGTTGGCCCAATTAACGTGAAACAAGCCCCAAATTCATCCCCATAGCGTGACAAAAGCCCAGAAGTTCCGCCCAATAATATAAAAGCAGAACCAGAAGTCGGCCCAATCACTTCAAAACGGGCCTAGTGTTCGGCTCAATCACTTGAAAGCCACGGGGTAGAGGTAAGCCCTATAACTTCAAGGCGGACCCAATTTGCTCATATATGGTGTAGACGTAGGCCCAAGATCCGGAAAATGGCTAAATAGAGAACGAGACTGCCGATGACCCATTAATTATTAGGCCAGGCTAGAATGAGGGGTTTTTGTAAGGGGTTATAATGAGTGGGTCCTTAATAGCTGTTCGATCCAGTGTAAAGTTATTATTGGACTGTTGGATTGAAACCCCTTATTGTAATCACTCAACATAGCCCCTCATTATAAAAGCTCCCTTAATTATTCGAACATCAGCCCATATTGGGTCAAAATACTGGAATTTTAACTTATTAATGTCACGTTCCATACAATCCAATTGGGCCAAATAGTTGTTAAGGGCTAACTTTTTTTGTTTTCTTTTTTCCAGTTTGATTCGATTGTCATGCATCGGATGATTTGATGAAGTGAAAAAGGAACCCAAGGAAAGAAAAAAAAACCAAATAACATCCCCCCGATCATAATCGAACCTACATAATCTTCATCGCAGTCGTTTTTTTCATTCTCATTTTATCCTCTCATCTTCCAACTTCGTAAAAGTTATCATATCATTCACCCAAGTCGCTTTCTTCATCATCATCATTTATCATTTCAAGATCCCAAGCCTTCTCATCAACGAGCTTCGGGTTATCGAAGCATCCCTCCCTGAAGTACCCTTTTGCATTTCAAACTATAAAGCAAAAAAGACAACCACCAAATGAATGCAGATACACAAGCATAGCAGCAAAAGATACAGAAGAAACAGATAAAACAAGTACAACTAAATGTACAATAACTGGAACCGCAGCTCCATTGCATCCAGGGATGGACATCAAGAAGAACTGGAAAACTATCTGAGAAGTTCGCTATATGCTCATTCGTGAGGATGCATCATTTCCAAGCAGTGGCGGAACAAAAAATTTAATTTTTTCGGGCCAAAACATAAATTACATTTGTAAAAATATACTGACTGCAGATCAATAGCTGAAGTGGCATTATTTAAACATAAAAACCAATCAATTGCAGTGCAATTCCTAATCTACCAATCTAAACTGTACTAATGCATGCATCGCATTATAGAAAGAAAAACTAATCAAGTTCACTGTCGCATATTTGTACAATTTATATAACTATTCTTACTGTTTTGAAAATTCGATTGGACTATGAAAAAGTTCTTGAGAGCGCTTCTAATAGAACCCAATAGTATTAAAAACATAAAAAATGTGCAAAGAAATGGACTAGAGCCCAATTTTCAGCAAAGAAAGGCTGGTAGACTGTTAAGTCATCACTTGACATGCATGTATTACAGCATTACCGGGGGCCTTAGCATCAGAAAAAGACTTCCTTTTAATATTTCTAGGCCAGTTGCTTGGTATTAATAATGGTGCCTGAAAAAGATGCATAGGACAGATTCATTGGAGCTGATAAATTTAAGTCCAGCCTAATTTCAAATGCTTGATTGTATGAGGTCTTTAAAATGCACAAATCACAAAGACAAAGAAACCTGACAAAAGTTGAGAGAGGCTACACAGAATCAATTACATTTCACGCAGGTAAAAGCAATTCACTCTTTCAACCTGAAGTATTCCTAAACTCGTGAATCATATTTACTAGATTGATTCTTGAAAAATCAAAAGGCACAACATTCCAGTCCCTCTTTCCTTGAGATGTCAAGCAAGCCTCGGTTCTCTTACTTGAGACTGCTATAATCAAATTAAAACTAACTTATTATAGCCAAATTTCTCATATTCTAAAGAATCAAATAAGACAGATACGTTCAACAATTTTAGCATGGATATTCAATATTCACCTCTCCTACTAAAATCTCTATTCCCAAATATACTACAAGATTATCCCTGAAAAAGAGGGTGGATGGCAATAAAAATATAAGTTATTGAAATTTAGGCCCAGATGTATTGTATTTCATGGCAATGAAATTCTATAAGTTGGTGCTAGCTATGTGACAAAAACCTAAATAACACCAAAGGAAAATTTGTAGGGACAACCACTGCTCTTTACAAACATTCAGGTACAAGTCCAAGAGATCAGCCATAGCAAAATAAGAGGTATCAAATGAAGCAAGGATCACAACACAACAACTAAAAGAAGCTAACTGAAATGAAAGTAAACCAGTTAAACTGAAATAGAAGGCATACACTATGTAACTCTGAAATGAGCAAGCAAGCTTTATTGCATTTTACCAGCAGACAAAGAAGTAATTACGGATGCAAGGCAGTCAAAAATACTCACAGAAAATTGAATATCTGAACAGTCATAGAAGGTATTTCCTACTGAATACTGATGCAAACTCTTTTTTCTTTTTTTTTGTGCATAAAATTAAACCTAAGAATGATTATATTGCTAATATCATATCCAAAAAACCAATGGACGTAACCATTTATTCTTTTTCTGAAAGTAGAACTCATATCAATTGAGATAATCCATCACAGATGATAATTAATCCGCTTCACAAAATGAAACAAGTGGTACATAACTAAATAAAAGGAAGCATAATATTACCTGCAGATGAAGATCGAGAAGGTAAAGATTCGTAAGAAAATTCTCTTGCATAAGCGAAATCTTTTTCCGAAAGCGAGAACCGATTCTCAACGAAGAATTGAGACCCCAATTCTCAACGAAGAATTGAGATCCCGAAACCGAAAATTAACGGTCGGAGAATCGACTTGAATCGAAGCCATTATTGATATCAGCCTCTCTTGGTGATGGGGCTGGAGATCGGGTGTGGTCGGAGCGAAGGTCCGATTGAATCTGAACATCCGAGCGAGCTCCATCGATGAGATTTTAGGGTTAGGGTTAGGAGGAATTGACTCTTGCTTTTCATGAACAACGATACGATCTGAGTGCCTGGTGGCTATTTTGAGCAAATCTGGCTTGACATAAACAAATAAGAAAAAATTATCGTCGTGGTGGTGGCGGGTATTTTAGACTTTTCTCTGGAGGCACAATAAAACGCATGTCGTTTAAAGTCGCGGATTTATCCTCCGCTTCCGTTCTTGCAACACAACTCAACTCATCAATCGAAAACATTAGTGAGATATATTCTCTCTCTCTCTCTCTCTTCTCTCTCTCTGCGATTTTCAATTCAATCAATTACCTGTTTTGAATAAATTGTTGGGCCAATTGATTGAATGGTTTTTTTTCTTTGGCAGAAACAAAGCAAAGATACATACAGAGAGATGGTGGCACTCAAAGACATAGTGCCAGCAGCACAGAACAACATCGACACAAGGTTCATACTTTTGGACAAAGCCTCTATGAACACATCCTCATCACAAGGCCAAAACAAGACATGCCTGGCACTCGTGGCCGACGAGACGGCGGCGGTCCACTTTCAGCTGTGGGGGGAGGAGTGCGATGCATTCGAGCCCGGTGACATCATACACTTGAGCAATGGGATCTTCTCTTACAGCAGGAACAGTCTTCTGCTGAGGGCAGGCAAGAGAGGCAAAATAGAAAAGGTTGGAGAGTTCACCATGGCATATGTGGAGACACCAAACATGAGTGAGATTCGTTGGGTTCCTGACCCCAACAGCTCTCACAAGTACATACAGGAGGCTGTAATTTCTCCACATTCACGTATATTTCCACCCAAATACTAATATCATCATCAAGCTCTTCTTCTTGCAATTTCAATTTTGTCTAAATTATTGGATTTCGAAACGAGTTGTGAATTATTTTATTTTCATTTCTGGATCAAAGGACAGCAATTTGATAGTAATCATGAAACGTATAAACCAGGGCTTGTTCTGAAACACACCTCTTCAAAAGAGAATACAATAAATGCTTTGAAAAGAATCAAATGTAAAGTCATTATTTATGTTACAATACGGTAAAACTAATCAACCCAATTTCCCTTCCCTATAAGTTATCTCTACAGCATAAGACACAAAAAAACCCTTCTACATTTCTTCCGCAAGACTACGTTGTTGTACATATATTACAAACTCAATTACGAGAAACGGTAATTATTCAGTCCCTAACATCTAAGTTTCTAGCATTCTCAGGCTGTGTACACTGACTAGACAAGGCTTCGACTTCTGCAACTCTAACTTCCAAATAAAACAACACGCTGCGTTGAGGAAAACAAATCCACTCAATGTGGAAACTGGGAAAGCATCAGGCCTCAAGCGAAATGTGGATTGTCACATTCACTAATTGTAAAATACAGAAGTCTATCACCTATATATATGCAAGTGAGTTCCGATCAAGATCAGGCTGTGGTCGTCCACGTGTAGGAGTTGGCGGTCTTTGAATGTTTAGCTCCTACAGGACATCAGAAAGATACAAGAGTATGAAAGAGGCAGGTGGCAAATTTTAAGATTAACAATTAAATAATACATATTACGGACTAACAACATTATAGAGAATGGCTTACCTGCATCCATGTGTCCTCTATGACCCGTTCCGGAGATGTCTCCGGTGACTGAAGAGGAGGTGGCAAAGGATGAATTAATTTTGGAACCACAACCAAGCCTCTGCCAACAACCAATATAGCACCAGCATTGTTTGCCGTCCCTACATGAAAAGACCATATGAGATTGCAAACACCAGAACATAGAAAGAAACTGACCAGAAATTTGCTTACCACAATAGTTAGTTGCAGAAAAGAGGGTGATCAATTGTCCCTGGGCAAATCTTTCAAACCCATCCATAACACATTCATGAGCTCTTATAATAAGTTGTAATTTGTTTCTCTTACAAAAATCCGTGACACGATCAGGCTGCGAGTAGTAAGAACATATTGGTAGGGTGGCACAAGTATGCATTTCATAAAATTATGCACATGCAAGCAAGCAGCAACCATATGAAAGAGTGTCGGATGAAACAAGATTACTAAGGTATTCACACACTGTCACTAACAGAAATGGGAAATAAATTCATGTAAAAAGCAATATACATGTCCATCCAAATATGAATAAAAAAAATATAAAAAGGGCCAAAAGTGCATACCCCGAATGTGACAAGACCAGGCCCTCTGGCATTTGGTCTCAAGCCCTCTACACTATCGTTTTCTGTAGGATCAGACCTGTGTACATAGATTTCATAAGACCATAAACATTAACCATCAATAGCAAACAGACAGATGAATTGAGCAAGAGTGTACCACAGCAGATCCATTAAGATTATAGACCCAGCATCCATTGTAATTGGTCTTTCAAGCTTCTCAATCTGTTCTACTGAAGTTATAGATCTTCCAATGCCTCCATGCATACAAATAATTTTCTTTTCAATTAGTGCAGCAAGTGGGAGATAGTTGAAAAGTTGATTGAACCGTGTCCATGCCCATATTCCGTCATTCTCTCCCTGCATGCACATAAGTTACTACAACATTTAATATTCTGAAATTTCAGAGAAAATATATTATCAAGTCTGCATAAGTATCCATACCATTCGCTCAATGCATTCAATACGAAAACCAAAAAGTGCATTGATATCAGCTGCCTCATGGTTTCCACGTATTAAGTGAACATTGTCAGGATACTCAATCTGCAGAATCAAACAGAGCATGCAGTCAAATATAAGAAGTGACAGAATACAACTATAAATGAATTAGATTACTTAAAAGCAGAACTTGCCTTAAGTGCAAGGAGCAAAGTTATGGTCTCCAAGCTGTGCTGTCCTCGATCAACATAATCCCCCAAAAACAAGTAGTCAATATACCTGTAACAACAGAAGGGTAGCATCAGCCCTAAAAAAAATTCCTTACAACAAGTCTCACTTCAACATCTTATAAAGATTTTGAAACGAAGAATTGGAGTAAATTCTTCTTAGAACTTAGACTATTGATGTCTTCAGTGAATATCAGAGTCACAATTCTGGTGCAAAACGAATTCTTCCCACAAGTATAATGGACCGATATGGCATGAGAAAAAGTGCTCAACTTACGTTATGTCTCCCGCAGCAGATGGAAATCCATATTCATCAAATAAGCGCATTAAATCACCAAACTGTCCATGAAGATCGCCAAATACTTTAACAGGGGCTTTCAGCTGAAGAACAGTTGGCTCCTGCATAAAGATCTGCTCAGCGGCATAACAAAGTTCTCCCACTTCATAAGAATCCAAGAAAAACTTCCTATTCACAGGAGCTTTCCAGTTCCGAGGTCTCAGCAATGTAGATATAATCTGCAGAACAAATGACAAAAAACAATGTTGAAGTAAAAAATAAAACATAAAAAGAAAAAGAAAAATTTAATGTTAATTGATGCTTGCCTTCTTATGTAGGCCCTGTGGAGACTTCTGCCTGGTGAACTTTTTGTTAGGATGTGATAAGTCGTTATTCATTGGAATCATTCGTCTACTCTCATTTTCAAATTGATCCAAAGACAACTGTCTTACCATCCCACCCAGGTTACCTACAGCCTCTTTGGCAACGACAACCTACAACAACATAAAATTATAAATATGCCACTTAAAGATGCAAACAAATCCCGAAATTAGGCATTGATACAACAGACATACAGCTCGGTGATGAAGGCGAACATCTGCCTCAGTGTCACTACCATCGGACAATGTTTCTGCAACATGTGAGTTATCATCCGAAACAGAAGTTTCTTCAGCAGGAGTGGCAGATGTTGCCTGCACAGCTTGCCAAACAGCACTAGCTGCCTCAGCTTCGGCTGCAGAAGCCTCCCGTAGTTTCTCCATAGAATTTTTGTCCATGCTGCCAAAGATGATTACATATCGCACAAATTATGAGCATGTGGCTCAGTCAAGTACTTGGGAAAAGAGGGAAACGAGGACACGGAAAAATACCTCAAACCACTGGATGGGGGACTCTCAGGTTCGCCATCCGAAGATGGTGATGTTCCAAAAGTACTTGTGTTTGCGTGAAACGGTCTGGGACTTGTTACAGTTGGCGATCGCTCAGATGTTAAAACAGGCGAACCAATTTCAGATTGAAATGATGAATTTTCTGCAACCAGGAAGTCATCTAGCAGGATGTCTGTACAAGAAGACAAACAAAAATTATATTACCACATGATATAGTATATACAAAACCACATAAGTAGAGGAAGGCTGCACCAGAAGTGCATATTGGAATCTAATATAGACAGGTCCCAGAGGTCATATACAAATATCTCGCTTAATTTAAACGTTTTTTAGTGTAGTAGTATAGCTGCAAAACAAACCCTATGAAAATTTCATTAAAGAAATATTACCGGTATTAACTAATACCAGCTTCTTTTTTCAGGAGACATCCCCTTAAATCCAAGATACCAATGCTAAATCTCTCATGTCAAGAATCTTCTGATAATTAAGGTGGAAAGCTACTAGGTCTATTCTTGCAAATAACACTTTGGATTCCCTCCTAACAACCAAAAATCAGTACATCCATTCTTGCAATTAACACTTGATTCTTGTTTGTTATGCCATTACATTATTCACATTCTCAATTATGTTCTAAAGTCTTTACCTCCCTTAAGACCTCCATAAATATATATACGAAGACCAAGAGATGCAGCAGCGTGGCGACAACGACGCATAAGCTCCAAAGGAGGATCATAGTCATTCTGTCCCTTTCCTGTCCGTGAGGAAGTCACAAGCCCATTTCTGTCTAGCCAAACTCCGGCAGCAGTGTCCAATACTATCAAATAAGGAAAAAGAACATACACAAAAGGTATTAAGAAAACTTACTGAAATTACCATATAAGTCATGGTGATGAAATTGACAACCAAAAGATTACCTGCAATAGCTCCTTCACCTTCTATACCACGTCCTCCCCTAAGAGCACCGCCTGTGACATGTAATCTTGCACCAACAAAAACCTGACAGCAAACAATGTCAATTTGATGCTTAAATAAGGTTCAATGGGTAAAGTTAAGTCAGAAGAGAGGCAGCCAAGTACGTACAAAAATGCAAAATGCATTCATACCAAGAACATTATATGATTTCTTCACTTAAATATATATTCCATAACCTAAGTGGTACACTTAGAAAACACATATCAAATAATCCTGAAACATACAAAGGGTAGTATATTCCTGGTTTATATATTATCACTTACCGCAGCATGTTGATACCTTGGTGAAGGGGACACTCCAGGTGCAAGGGTCCACTCCCACTGACCATTCCTATGCATGAGCAGTCCATAAGCATCTGCTAGTGGCTGTGGGAGCATAGATATGAGCAAATGCATCAGATAAACTAGTAGCCCAGAAGACCTCGAGTATACAACTGACACACACAATACCCAACTATTTCTATCAGTAACTTCATAAATGAAAGCGAATTCATTATTTAAAAAAAACTGAAAATTTAGATCCATGGTTACAAGGAAAATCTACTTAGAGAAATAAAGCCTCTGCAATTCAAAAAGACATCTCCGAAACACATGGAAAGTGCCAGAAGTGGGTTTGATAAAATTGAGAAATGTTTGCTCAAAAATTCTATGTAAACTTCATGATCTTCAATGTCATGCAAGTGAATGATTCCCCCTAACTTTCCAAATCAATCCTAAATCACTTCTTGCTCCATGTTTCACATATGATTTGGAAATTTATCAAATCATCTGGAAAGAAAAGATCCCACATACCGCTCCAGAAATATCTCTTCCACCACAAAGCAAAAACATGCCATCTGAGCGGGCACTGGCTGTTGCATACCTACAAAATAAGGTTGGTTCATGAAGTATTTACAAAGTCCACCAGCATTTTCATAACTTTTCAATTGTCAAAATATGAATATTACTCACATTCTAGCAGAAGGTCTGTCACCTTCTGGGTTCAGCCTTGCCCATGCATAAGGTTTCTGGGCAGTATCCAGAGCCCATGCATCAGAAAGAACTCTTTTTCCTTTAAAATAAAAGTTAACATTAATAAAAGATAAAAGGAACCATCACATGCTTCTAAAAAAAAGCCTTGCATTTGACAACAGTGAAACTCACGGATAACAATTACTTAGGGTTTAGTGAATACACCCACCATCGTTTCCACTGACAGTAACAAGATATCTTTGAGCAACTAAGTCCATTACATGGCCATACCGAGGCCCAGGTCCTTGTCCTTGTACAACCACTCTACAGACAGATAACAAAAAACCAAAATAAATATGATTCGTACCATTCGTACCACCATTTTAAAAAATAATCTATAAAGTCTGAAGTAGGATAAGCTCAATTTAAGGTCACTTATCCTCACCTGTGCCATTTAAACTTATCGTTGGTTAAATCAAGCACGTAGAGATCGTCTGTAGAATGCCCAGCAGGACCTATGCCACCCTAGACATTGAGCAGGAATAACACTCATTAAACCCAGTAAGAAAAGTTAATCCATATACTTTCAAAGCATTAAAAGCCCAGTAAAAGAAAACCTCCGGAATTATAAACCTCTAAATTTCCAATCAGTCCTCAAATGTATTTCTTAATTTACCTGAAAAACAACCATAGTGCCCACCGCAGCTGCCGCGTGAGCTGCCCTGGGAGACGGTGGCTCACCTGCAGGTCTCATTCTGCAAAATTTGAACACCAACCAGCAGAAGAACGATCAGTAAGCTTCCAATTCAATCCAACTAATAATAAAGGTCAGATTTTCATTTTTTTTCCAAAGAAAGAAAAGGAAGATAAAAGAGAGACATAATTCACAAGTAACAAATGGCAAAAACCTAGTCCACTTCCTGGTAAGAACATCATAGGAATGAACCGAATTGGTCACCCCCGCTAACCCTACATTCAGAATTAACAAACGCTCACACAATTAAGCAAAATCGAAAAGGAACAACTTCAATACAAAAATCGAAAAAAGAAGAAGTTGAGAGAGGGAGAGAAATGATACTGATGCCAGGGGCGGAGGAGGCGGCGCCGCCTTCAATGGCGGTGGCACCACCGAATAGTATGAGGCGTGGGCCATGGGTCTTCGTGGCAGCGACGGCGGTGAGGGTGTGGCCGCAGCGTGGACCAGGGCCGTCGTCGTCGGTATCCCAATAGGTCTCGAGAGTACGATAGGTCGGAGCCGGGTACAGCCATGGCTTCGAACCCATCAAACCCAAACCAGATCAAAACCAAACCCGAACCCAGAAGCAGCAGCAGTAACAATCAAGCCTTTGATTGATCTGCTGCTTCGTCCTCCCTGCTTGCTCTTACTTTCGACAAATCGATTCAATTAGAGGGAAAAGAAAAAACAAAAGAAACCCGTTAATGGTGATGATGATGATTAGTGATCGCTGTTGGCTGAAGTTGTGGTGCTGCTGGGGCCCGAGCTTCTGCTCCGGACCCTCTATTTTTTCTATGTTTTAATTTATGTTTTTACTTAATCGTATCAAATCGAAATGAGAATTGAATTGAATAATCGGGGAGGTTGTAAGGGTTTCAGACTTGTGGGTGTTAAATACATTGCCTTTGTTTCTCCTCCACTCTGTGAGATAACACCTATAAAAGCCTACGCGACTGCACAGAGTCAACGGCGTCAGATTTTGTCTTTGTACCACATTGTCCATATTTAATACAAGTACATTGTAACAAGGTTAAAAACGAGCAATTTATACACTAGCATAACTAGATTGTCCTAATGAAGAAAAAACTACTCCACGTCCCATTAAATTATTGATATATTGATATTTTTGGTTGTCAACTGCAAAGATATATTATCCATACATATTTTCATAACATCTCATCTATAATGTCATTTATAATGTGTCGATATCATTGTTGTCAATCAATTGTATCCATATATTTTCGACACAATTTCATCAACATTATACATAAAACAAAACATAAAAACCTACCAGAAATGTTAAGCCAAATTTTGGGTACATTTTGGTCTTCTAGAAAGACAAAAATTGTCTTTTAGATATCCGCCCATACATGTATATATGTATAATGTAACAACATAAAGACTTTACCAAGACTTTTTAACACGCCGGGTTCTTGTTCAACATTCTGCAACATGTAACTCAAAAGCTAACAACACCACAATGGTGAGCTACATAGTTCACAGCGGTCAATGCCCGTCACGACAAAAGACCGGCATGGACCCAAAATTGAAGGAAAGTTGGCTTAAAGAATGTAGATGAGGCCCCACTTTTTGGCATGAGAAGCGCATTTAAGTTACAGGATGCTTGGAAGGAGGAATCACCATCATATCTAGACAGACAAAAATCCTACAAGATTCTGAGCAACTTTCTAGACCAATATCCTCCATCATTAACTATCAATTCAACGAATTTACAAATAATATATATACCAGAGATGAGATGCGAATCCATTTCAGACATTCTGACAATAATTCAAACGAGGGAGAAATAGAATTTGCTTGAATTTTGATCAGGGACATGGATTAGGAAACCTTTCATGAATCTTGTTGATTTCTGTAATTACTTCAGGTGTCAGCTCGACCTTGCATCCATCTAGAACCTCCTGCAGTTGCCATGACTTGGTTGCTCCAAACACAACACTCGCAACAAGGGGGTGGCTCAAAACAAAAGCTGCCACATCACAAATTGAAATGCATAAAACATAAATATCGTCAAATCTATAGTTTTAAGAACAACGTAGTTTATGTCAAATCTATAAAAGATGTATTAGCTCAAGAAATTAAAGGCCGAAATGATGCTGCAATCATTGTTTTCCTGTATGTATGGTTTCAGCAACTAGGTTGAGAAAAAGGGAAGAGGAACAAGCGAACAGGTGACTTTTCATTTTCCAACATTGTCTCCAAACCACAGTCCTAACGTGGACAAGAACATGAAGAAACTATAAAGAATTGGAGGGAGAGGTGTCGAACCTATTGCAAGAGATACTGGGTGAACACTGTACTTCCCTGCAATGTCAATGTATTCCTGTGAATGGAAATAAAAACAGATTAGTAAATCAACATGTGACGGGCAAAATTCGATAAATACAACATGCAGTAAAGAGACCAAATGCTGGAACTAGAGATAATATTCAAAATCATTTTCCTTTTAGAACAATGAGTACTGCAGACATTCATGAACTGCTATGGCACCGATGCAGAAACACAGGCTTGTACATACCCACACACCCAAGCATGCATGCATACACTTAATCAAAAGTAATATATTGCCTTCAAAAAAATATTAATAACCACTGGGCATCATACCAATAAGACATAAACATGACATTGAAACAAAGCCAGTGAAAAGGTATGACTATCATTTTCTCACCCAGAGGGCCAGATTTTCATCAAAGTTTTGAAAAAGGCATTTGTGCTAACTTGAATTCAAAGTTCTAAATAACCTTAGATTCAGAGTAATCTTTCAATTGGCCTATCAAAGTGAACAGAAGAATATCTATACCATGGCTGCTGCTCTTATGATGTGATCAGACAGGTTGTATCTGGATTCCCCTTCCGAATATTTACCTGCAAATAGAAACATGACAGTCCAATTGAAACAAAATCACCACCTAAGAGTGCAGAAAGTTCCTACATATCAAAAGATGACATGAAGAATTTGAAAATTGACCTCTAAAAAGATTCAACCGAGCATCTGCAGGACCCCCATCAGGCAAAAAATACTTCCCAGAGAGTATACCCATTGCAAGGGGGCTGTAGGCTAATAAACTGATCCTAAAACATTCAATAGCCCAACAGAAAATCATTAGTATTACATGAAGTGGCAGCAACTCATTTATAAATAATATAATTAAATTGATCATTTTACCACTCAATAACTGACTCAGAAACTCCCTTGAATAAGGTTTATTCAATGGCTTACCTAGGTTTGAAAGCCATAAAAAATGAAAACCCAAAATGCATGTTAAGATAAGAAGCCCTCCCCAAAAGCGACTCTCATGTTCCAGTTACTAATTTTATATTATTCAAGCTACTAATTAGCAAGAATATTCAATTGAATTTCTTCAAGAACTGCTCAGGACAGGATAGGAAAAGTAACCTAACTTCAACTTCATCAAGAAATTGGCATGCACAAATCAAGCAAGCTTTCCCTATCATTTCATACCGGATGAAATAATTAACTGTTCAGCTATTCACTTTTTCTGAAAACCAGCACTTTGAATACCTCTCATGATGACAGCATTCAGCCAACCCAGAATCAAAAGTTCGACAGAGCAAGCTGTATGAGTTCTATCAAATAGACAATAAGTTGCATTAGTCCAAAAAACAGCAACAATACAGTAAGCATTTGACTGAGAATGCAATGATCAAATAGGCAACCTGCACAGAGACAATCTTTGGATGGCGAGTACCCCTTTCAGCTACCTGAACAAACTTCATCACCCCATACGGTGTTTCGTTACTGAGACCAACATATCTAATCTAAAACAAACATTTCTGTTCAATTCACATGGGAATGTTATACTCTTAAAACATTGCAAAATAAAGGAAAAAGTCACCAAACTAAATGACTTATCAAAGAAAGGGGATGAAAGGCAACAGTATGAAACTAACCTTACCAGAATCAACAGCTCTTCCAAGAGCATCAAGTTGTTCGTCTATAGGAATCGAACAAAACTGTCGGGTTGGATCATACTCAATTTCTCCGAACATGGGAACATAGCTACAAAAACAGTCATTAATCAGTTCAAGTCTTACTAACAGGGATTGTGTAGGCACAAAGTGGAAAAAGCAAGACAAGCCTGGGTGAAGGCAAGCAAATTATGGAGTTGTAAACATATATGGTTGGGGAAAAAATAATGTGAAAGCAATGAAGGATACACCCATTGTCAAATTTGGAGTAATGTGAAAGCAAAATCCCAAAACACTAAAAGGAAGGATCTACGTACAAACCGATCAGGCCAATGAATCTGATAAAGATCAATGTAATCTGTCTGCAATCGCCTTAAGCTGCATTTAAACATTACATAACTCATCACGCAGCACAGCATAACACGAAGCGTTTAAACATAAGCAAAATTACGAACTGTTTGCTTGAGCAAACCTGCCGTCAATGGCCTCGGTGATATTCTTAGCATTCAAACACTTGGGGCCATCTCGTATCCAAGTCATCTGCCCAGACGGTCCCGTAACCTGTAATATCAGAACAAATTTTCACACATCGGAAGTGAAAAGCAAGCTGGCACACCATTATTAGCATGAACTGATACTCTCAGAGCTACTTTACAACCTTGGTGGCCAAAACGACGCTGTTTCGAGGAACTCTGCGCTCTCTAATCCAACGGCCAAGATACTCCTCGCTCCTCCCTTGAGTCTGGGCTCGCTGAACCACTGGATACATTTCTGCAGAGTCAAAGAAATTGATGCCGGCCTGGAAAGCTTGGTCGAGGAGGCCAAACGACTCCGAAAACGTGTTTTGCTCGCCGAAAGTCATCGTCCCTGCGAAGAATGAATTTATATTTGAGGATGAGAGGGAGGGCCAAAGAATCAGACTCAGATTCAGAGGGTATAGAATTGCACAAGCAGATATGGGCAAGAAATAGAGTTGAACCAAAGCACAGCTTTGAAACTGTAAGATTGGGGGCTAGGTTGAAGAGAGGCACCGCCATTGCTTTGCCTGAGAAGCTGTTTGAGTTTGCCAACTGTGAGTGGAACGGGAAGGAGAAAAATCAAAGTATCTGCTATATCGGCGCAAGTTTGGTATTTTCAGGGGTTGGATAAGCTAAAAAGAGAACGGAGTTACTACCCAAGTGTTCGTTATCGCTAATTTTCAACAACAAAAAATGTTCGAAAAATGGGCCTAGGGGCGCCTCGGCGTTGGGTCTTTTATTTTTTATTTTTTTTTCGCCCCCGCCTTTAAAGAAAACCTTGTCTTAGAGGCCTAGACGTCTAGCGATTTTTCGAAGTATAAAATTTCTCATTCCACCACATAATTGATACAAAATATTTGTTTACTAAAAACAGCCGCAAATAAAATTATTTTCACATTAACAACTAATTCGTGCTGATAATTGATACAAATGTTTGTTTACTAGCACTACCATTTCCCCTTATTCAACTATTTTCTATTAATTTTGGCGAAGAAAAACTATTTTCCATTAATACACTCTTTTAACTTACTTTCTTTTCCATTTCCCAAAATTAAAAGTGGATTTAGAACTTTTGTAATAACAAAATAAGGGTTAAGAGGGCAACTAATTATTGTTTAGTTTACAATTTAATTTTAGAAAATCCATAAAATCATTTTGGTCACATTGAATTAGATCTTCAAACATCTATAATTTTGAAGATCATAATTTTGATTTAGAAAACTAAAACATTTTCATGTTAATTTCATTTTCTGGACTAAAATAAGATAATCACCCCATATATCTTTATATTTTCAATTTGATTTCTCAACCGATAAGTAGCACAAATCTCATAAAAAACGCCAGTCAATTTCAATCCGCAAAGATAATTACTAAACCAAAATTCCCAAAGTTTGTGTTTACAACAACTCGTCCCCAAATTTTAACAAGCAGCTCTAAAATTCTTGAGAGGCAGATCCAATGTCTCCTTTCCCTTTACCAATCTTCTTCGGCAACAGAGTCTGATGAATGTTTGGCAAAACACCGCCATTAGCAATAGTAACAGTCCCCAAAAGCTTGCTCAACTCCTCGTCGTTACGCACAGCCAGCTGAATATGCCTTGGAACAATTCGATTCTTCTTGTTGTCTCTGGCTGCATTGCCAGCAAGCTCAAGTACCTGTAACCCAGTCAAATCAAACGCCTTAGTTCACTAAAACAAACAGAGATTAAGAATCAAAGATCAGGATCGTTTCCGACCAAAATCCATTTGCAATAACAAAAATTTATTCTCAGTAACCAAACAACCCGTAGAATCAAGAAAACAACGATCCCAAGAAGCAGATTAACAAAACAAACCTCAGCAGCGAGATACTCGAGAACGGCAGAGAGATATACCGGAGCGCCAGCACCGACTCGCTCGGCGTACTTGCCGGACTTGAGGAATCGAGCGATACGGCCAACTGGAAATTGGAGGCCAGCCTTGTGAGACCTGGACACGGATTTGGAAGCTTTAGGCTTGCCTCTGCCTCCCTTGGAAGTCGGCGAACTCATACTGGGATTTGAATAGGGATTGAATCTGAAACCCTAGGAGAGAAAATCGAAATGAGAAAAAAGTGCGATGCTTTGGGTTACAGGTGTCTGATGCGTAAGGGTTTGGAGAAGATGATGGGTTTATATAGGAGAGAAGGGTAGTGGGATGTGAATGGATGCTTTACTCTGATTGGTTGAGGAGGATTGCCGCGGATTGCCAGCGTGGAAATTTAATTTTCACGAACATTTAAAAAAGAGGGAAAGTTTGGTAAAACGAGGGAAGCTGGAAAAGTGCGACGCTGATTCAAAGTTCAAACTTTCTCTCCATACTGGGGCCCGGCCCATGTGGAAACCAAACATCAAAATAACAACGGCAAATGCTTGGCAAGATTTTTTTATTTTTTTATTTAAAGACAAATTCTTAGCAAGATTGATTACTATCAGAAATTTTTGCACCCACAAAAATATTTAAAATTAACCAAAAACAAGAAGCAGATGTAATTGGACAAAACCAAATTTGGAAATTAGAATCTGCACTGAACGATATAAACTCCAGTAAAATACAACATAGTTATCTTCCTGGAAGCAAAGCTTTACAATATGAGGTTGCTACTTCCTTCTAACAATCTAAACTACCCATCAAAAAGCAAGAGCCTTAATGAACAAGGGGCTCAAAATTTTCTTTTCCTTCTTTTTCCTAACAACAAAATCTACCAACCCTAGAACTCCTGGGAAGCAGAACCAATCTCGCCTTTTGCTTTGCCACCCTTCTTTGGAAGCAGATTCTGATGAATATTAGGCAGAACACCTCCATTAGCTATCGTCACAGACCCCAAAAGCCTCGTAAACTCCTCATCATTTCTCACTGCAAGCTGAATGTGTCTCGGAGTGATTCTGTTCTTCTTGTTGTCCCGCGCAGCATTCCCTGCCAACTCCAGAACCTGAGCACAACCCAAAACATCAAACAGTTAGCCAACAATAACCCACAAAAGAGAAAGAGAAACCCCAAATGAACAAAGAAGTTAATATAACAGCCTTAAAACGACGACGTACCTCAGCAGCTAGGTATTCGAGGACAGCAGAGAGGTAGACCGGGGAGCCACTGCCGACTCGTTGAGCGTACCGACCGGCCTTGAGGAACCGGGCGACGCGACCGACCGGGAATTGCAGACCGGCCTTCTGGGATCTTGAGACCGACTTGGTGCCTCTGACCTTGCCTCTGCCTGATTTGGTGGTGGCTGCTGCCGTGGAGCTCATGGTTCTCGATTTGGGAATTTCAATTCAAGTTTGAAAAAATTCAAGTCTTTGGAATTTGGAGATGCCTTCAAGGTTCAACCGTGTGGGTTTATATGGACGGAAGGATTAGTGCCAGAAAGCGTTTCATTGGTAGGGTGAGGTTTCACGCGGATCGCTGACGTGGCTGTGGAGGGAGATGATTTGTATAGATTTGAAATGTTTCGAGCCCGCGAACTGAAATCTCAGTTCGACTGTAACTTTCGAATTCGAAAAACGACGTCGTCGTCTCCTGTGGGTCATCTTCCGGACTGGGCTTCGCTTATGATTGGTCTAAGTCATGGTCTAAGTCATGGGTTTGTGGGTTGAGGTTGACCCAACCCAAACAATTGACTAGTTTTTATCTGGGCTTCTCTTAATGTGGTCTGGAAGCTCAATTTGGTTTTGACCACATTCGATGAAACCCCAATTTCATGGGCTGTTTCTTCTTGCTTTCATATTGTTCTTCTAGATAAAGTCTATAATATAGTCACATTCCTTCGTGGCTGATACGTTCAAATTCAGTTGAATTGATCATTAAACCCTGGTTGGGGAATGAACCAACCAATTGATAAGTTACAAGAATAAATATTTTTATTTCTCTTATCAATAAAATACTATCGTTTTTTTTATCAAGAAATAATTGCAAGAATAACTTTGGAACTCAATGTCGATTTTTCAACGTCCAATGCCGAGTTAAGGACCAAATTTAGTTTAAGTACAGTTTCAAGTCATTGATCAAATAATTCTGAGAAATTTTCAGCTGACACTTTCCACAATTGTTTTTGTAATCTGACTTAGGATAGACGTTGTTCCCACATGCCCGACAAGACCAACTTCATAGTTGAGATTGTTGGTGGATTTGTGGGCATGTAAATTGTAATGTATAACAATTGTTAGCTCAGGTAGGTGCATTGAAATTTGCATTCTAATGAAATGAGTTTGACCTGAAATCAGATCCGCTTCCAAGATATTCAATTATATTCATCTTACGCCCCATATTGCTTGCAACTTTTGTAATCTTGATGACAATATCAGAAACTAAAGCTGGCAAAGTTTTGAACTAGTCTTATTTCATAAACTTTAATCACTTGATGAAGAATACATATGGCTCGTTTGGGAGTGATTATGCATATGTTAATAATCATTTTTCAATATAATCACTATATGTGGTTTTAAGTGATTTTATGGAATTTTTCTCTCTATTTGCAGAGCATATTGCATAGTGACTCTTGGATGTTCAAGTTTGGAAGAAAATAAAAGGCTCGTACAAGCATCGATTGAATTTGAAACAAAAATCACAGTTCATTTTAGGTGCTTGAAAAACTTGATTTATCGCCGTAAGTAACATATGAGACTGAACTGAATCTTCATCAGAAGCCATATTGGTTCCCTAGAAATGGGAGTTTTACTCACTTTTACAACATGGTTGTGGAGGGGAAACACAATTATAACTCTTACATATCTCTCTCTACCCAACCATTCAAACTCATCATCCCACATTATACAACAAACATCCGAAAATCGACATAACTATATACACATTTGATTGCATAGTGCATCATAAAATAACAAGATAATTCAACAACACATTATAATATTCACGATATCAGTTCTTCAAGCTCGCTCTTTTCCATGACACAAAGGCTGGACAAGAGCTGGGTGGTTCTTGAAACGGTCCAAATTGATAGGCATCACACCCTCCAAACTCTTCACATTGGCTCGAGCTCCATGAGCAACCAACAGCAGAGCAACCTGCACGTGCCCCGCCTCCACTGCGCAATGCAGCGGCGTGTACCCAGCATCATCACCCACATCAACCTGAGCATCATGGTTAAGCAACACCTTCACACACTCAATCCTGCCTTTGAATGCAGCCCTGTGCAAAGGGGTCCACCCATTTTGGTCCCTCCCATTCACATCTGCCCCTTCCGCAAGGCAACTCTTCAACCCATGCGCATCGTCCAACCTCGCCGCCCGGTGCAGAACGTCGTCGTAACGCAGAACACCGAGCAGGCCCGAGTGCCCGTTAGCCGCGGCTATGTCAAAAGCTGTCCTTCCATCTCTGGTGACGGCATACTTGACATTGGAGCAATCTAACAAACACTTAGCGGCCTCCAAATGACCCTTCTCCGCTGCGCAATGAAGAGGACTCCAACCTTCACAGTCCGAAACCTCAGCATTGCCTCCAACCGAAATACAAAACTTCAACGTCTCGACGTGACCGTGAGCCGCCGCGACGTGGATCGGAGTCCGACCTTCCGGGTCGACCCAATTCAGGTCGATCCCGGCGAAACTCTTGCACAAAATCTCAATCAAATCGACCCGGTTTATCGCCGCTGCTTCGTGCAAAACCATGTCGGCCGAATTGTTACCAATTCCGCAGCCGGAGGCTATCAGAACCTTTACAATTTCAACGTTTCCGGCTCCAACACCCAGAGATAGCAAAGACCCAGAATCCGAATTTCTCTGATTCACAACCGCACCGGCGTCAATGAGGTCAGAAACCAAGTTGGCATTCCCAGAGGCTATGGCGGATTTGAGCAGCGCAGTGAGGTCAGATACAGAACACCCAGAAATCGCTTTGTTGAAGAAAGAATCAAATTCCGAGATTCGGGTTTGCTGGGAAATGAGAAATTCAACCACATGTGGACCCACGAAGGCGATGGGTATGGTGGCGTCCTTGAAAACGTGGGGCCCAGGCCTTGCAAACAGACGGCGAAGATCGTCCTGATGCGCCTTGCCGGTGGGGAGCATGGAGGTTTTGACGTTGATGACGTCATGAGGGGTCGACAGAGGGAGAGGGGGTTGATCAGACGGCTGAGAAAGGAAGAGGCTGTAGGATGCTGAGGAGAGCGGTGGGATTATGGAGAAGGGCTGAGAAAAGGAAAACAGAGATGGGTTTGTGGTGGTAAGAGACACAGCTACAGACATGGTGTGCATGAGGTTGCTTAGCCTGAACGTTGTGGTGCACTTTTGGTCTCTCTTGAAGTTGAGCTCAACTTCTTTCACGTCTGGCTTCACCAGTCTGTCCATGGCGAAACGGAAACTGAAAAAAACCCTCTGGTGTTCTTGTTTTCTTTTCTTTTTTCTGGGGAAGGTTTAGTTTGATGGGAAATGATTCAAAATGAAGAAGCTGAAAACGGAGACTGGGAAGGTGGGGTGATCTTTACCTTTCGTTTTCGTTCGTATTATTATTATTATTATTTAAATATTTCTGTGGGAGTTCAATTGTTTATTGGAGAAGTTATATGGTTGGACTAATTTAATGGTTGGCTTTAGGGTTTTGGCGTGTTAAGAAATTGAGAGAGGTGGGGACTTTGACAATGAGAGAGAGTCGTAGTTGTTGGCTTTGTTTGAATATGAATATGAATATGAAATCTTGAAGAAGATTGAACCACCTTTCTTCAGGAGGGGGAGACAGATTGAGGTACATATTTTCCGTAGTTTTAAGTGTTCAAACTTCAACTTGATGACCAAGTGGGTGAGGCTGTGTGGTGGATTTCCCAGTAGGCTCCATGTTCTCATAAAATCTCCAACAAAAAGTCATATCATTTTGCTTAAATTTCTGAGGCGATACCGCCAAGTTTAGGCAGCTCATAAGGATGCTCAGCTGCGGAAATTACTATTCTATGGCTTGTGATTGAAAATATAACATTATCATTAACGTTAAATGGGATCCGACTCATCGCAGCCTAATATTTTTAGCTTCTTCTTCAACGCTGATATGTAGTACTTGGTCAAAATTTAGTGTTTTATAACTCGAGTGATTATGAGTCGTTATCTATGCAATTGAGATTCTGTGTTCGAGTCCTCTTCTTCAATATCATTTGTAACAGAAAAGAAAAAAGTAAAGTAGTTTTGAAACCTCAGCAGCAAGCAGCATGCCTTGCTTGATTGTAATTTGTAAGACACAGAATGCTGCTAGAGATACTGTTACCTGTTCTTGCAAAACAGTTTTGAGTTTACATGGGCTCCATTAACACACAAGTGACAATGATTGCCCTTTGACTAATGAGAAATGCCGTGAATTTCGATTAGTTTATGTTGTTAAACCTAATAAGATGCTGTCAAAATATAAAAATGTACATTATAAAAAATACATATTGTTTCTTTTGTTTATTCAATTTATTGAACCAACCCAATAGTTATCAATTTTTTTATGGTATAAATTAGTGTCATCAAGCTGGTTTTTGTATTGTTGCATTTCGTGTTTGTTCTTTTCTTTCTAATAGTAAGGAAGGGAATCGATGTAGTGATTTTCGGCTCACTATGAGAGAGAATATCGAAAGCATATTTGGCATATTCTTCTAAAGTTGCAGGATTTGATTTTTGTCCCAAGATTTTGTGTCACTTTTTTATATCATCATGAGTCGAAAAATTTACTTGAAACAGGTATAATATTGTTTAGCTATTTTTAGCCAATAGTATAATGACACATGAAAACGTTATCTTACGTGTGTTATTAATTAAGAATAACAAAACAATGTTATTTCCGTTACATGAGAGTGTTTCTTTTGTGATGAGGCCTGGATTGGATTATTTGCTCTTTTTTTACTTGTTAGCAGCATAGAATTTGATTTTGGACTTGCTGTAGGTTAGTCTGCATTGTTCTTCAGCCCATGCTGAAGTCCATGACCCAAAGCCCACTTGCTGAATTATGTTAAGCCCTCATCTTTTGTGCAGTAAATATTTTGAGGATTAGGCCCATCTTGAACAGACTTGTCACCAAGTATTTGCAACATACAATATAATATGGGCCTTGAGCTACCCAATCAAAAAAAAAAACCCATTACTAAAAGCCTGTCATCTGACAAAGACTTACCAACCAAACAACCAAATTATTTTGCTCATTTTTGCTGCTCCGTTATGTTACCAAAGACGCATCTTTTAGATCCAGGATGGGTGATCTCTGGGATGTCCTAGAATGAGTGATCTTTAGGGAAGTCCTAATATGCATCTTTTAGATCTAGCCCAAGAAAAAACAAGGAAAAACTATAGAAACCGAAAAACTTGACACGGGGTGCTGGCTAAGGATTGTTGCTGTTGCTCTAGCCTCTAGGGGGTCTTTGCCCCCTTTTTTCATCAAGAAAAATATACTTGACGCAGCCAATGGGGTTTACCTGCGGTGGGTTGGCGGCATATTTTCCCCCTCCTTCCAACTGGCATCTAGGTTCGAAACCCCCTTATGTAATCAAAAAATTATTTGTGGTTATACTCATAAATACGTTTCAAGTGATTAGTAATAAGAAAGGCCGTGAGAGTATATATGAGGTTAAAATAATGAGTAAAAATATTTTTCAAGTTGAGAAGGTATTTGAAATATATAGAAAAAAAGTTCCATCTTTCCCTTTTTTTAAGCATTGTCAAGCGCCAATAAACTAAATTGGGACAAATCTATTTCCCCTTTTTATTGGTTTCCTTCCTAGATTCTGACAGATCCATTTTCGGTATTTCTAAAGCTGGGAATTGCTCATCAAAAGCAAGCATTCTCAAACTTTCAAAAGATTTGATCCAATTCATTGAAGCTTGGTTTATGAAATTCCCACAAAATAGGCTGTGACTGTCTCCAGACATATTTGTATATTCTTCCCTTCCACACACCCCTTGTACTCAATGTAGGGAACCACATCATGGTTCGTCATAGTCGTTTTCTTCTTACTTAGGTTTTTTTTTTTCATTCATAAATTCGTCATCCCTGTCATCATCATCACCCTTGGTCATCGTTTTTTATTGCCATTGAATTGGAAATTCAATGTGCTAATTTAAGTAGTTTATATTTGACAATGTGTGCTCTGACTCAATCCATCATCTTTAATTAATACAGACGCTAAACAAAGTTTGAAACCATGGCATATGTTTATACTATATCGGAGGAAGAGTTTGTGAGTCTGCAAGAGCTGTCCATTTCACTAATTTTTTTATTTTTTTATTTTTTTTTATCTCTGATGGCTTGCAGAAAAATGATTGTCTCAAACACCTTATAATCCAACCCCACCCAAAAAAAAAAATTAATTGGGTTCATTTTATATGAGAAAAATAGTTTAATTTAAATATAAAAAAATCATATATGAAATATATCATAATCTTCAGTGGCCAATTGGGCTGCCTTGATAGTTACGTCACAACTTTTGATAATTATGAATTATCCATACTAATTAGTATAAGTAAGCTTGCTCCAAAGTTTTCTCTGGCCTTTTTCATTTTCTGGTTGAGGATCGTTCCTTGTAAGTTGAAGCAAGCAAATGGCTAATAAAGTATCCCAAAGTTGAAGCAATCCAATTGGCTTAACTCATGTCCGCGTGTGAACGATACGTATGAATGCACATACAATTAAATATCTTAATCAAAAAAGTAACTAATAAATATTCATCGAATCTCGTAAAGATAAATTTTTCATGGATGATAGTTGCATATGACAAAGCTATCATACCCGCCGGTTTATTTCAACTGGATTATTCACTTTACATGCCAATTTAAGTGCTGTTAACAGTTTGGTATTACCTAACGAATAATAAAGCGTGGTCCACGACCTTTTAAGATGGATGAGTAGAAAATTTGGGGACGATGCATTGAGACACACACACACGATAGTATGATACACGATACATGATGATGCTTAATTGTTTTTACTTGAAGAGAGAATCTATCTGCTCACACACCCAAAAGCCAATACTAGCTAACCAAAAGCCAATACTAGCTAACTCACACACAAATTCAATGCACATTCTTACTTGTTAGGTGGTTTCTTTGTTCTAATCACACTTAAGGCATCTCCAAGATCCTCATTCATTGTACATGGCTTTCTTTTTTGTCTTCGTGTCCATTCAAAAGGCGTACACACAAACTGAACTAGGGATTGCCGTCGGGTCCCCGACCCTAACGGGGAGAGATTTCGGGACTAAATGAGTATCGGATACGGGGATCTCCGAACTTGAAAAATTCCCGATGGGTATGGGGAGGGGATGGTATTGGCATCCCCATCCCCGAATCCGACCCGAAAATATGTATGTTTATATTTAAATAAATAAATAAATAATTATAATATTCATGTTTAACCCTAAGTTAAATTCCCTATTCTAATTCTTCATAATTTTCTATGGAATTTCATATTGATGTGATTTTGAATAGTTGAGTTGAACTTTATAGTTAATTTGGATGTGTTGAATGATAATGTAATATGAAACTTAATGTTAAAATGTATGATAAATATTTTTTTATGCAAAAAAATCAGGGATTCAGGGCAGGTATGGGAGATAGTCCCCCGCCAGGGACGGGGACGGGGATTCCCCAAAACCTAATAAACGGGGATGAATTCGGGGACGGGGGTGAGGATGGAGAGTGGGATGGGAATAATATTGTCATACCCGGCCCCTACCCGACCCGTTGCCATCCCTAGACTGAACGTATCCAAAAGGGATTTAGACTCATTGACTCAGGGGGATTTAGACTCATTGCCTTCCAGCCTTTGCCTACAACTATACAAGGAAGGGATAAATATTTCCACTATAATAAAATGGATTGAACTCAAATCTATATGAACTTTATTTTTTGTCTTTTGGTCAGAAAATCTAGTATGAGCTAGTTTTGTAGACTTTTTAATTTAATCGAATCCGACCCATGATTGAAATCTAACCCCCAAAGTTAATGGGATTGGATCAATGATGGCATAAAACTAGCCACACATAAAATATTATTATCGTATTTTGAACATAACATGCATGTACCAACTACCAACCAAGTATAAAATTATTTATGATTTCTATAATTTTTAGAGATATTTAGTGATATACTCATTCTTAGTATTAATATTATAGATAAACTCTACACAATTGAATTTCTATAAACAAACTCAAAAAAACCTAAAAAATGACACCTTGCCTTATTAAACTTAATATTGATTATTAAATTACTTTGATGTCCTATTGAGTGTTTTGGGTATTTTTATGAGATTTTGGGGTTTGGCTTGTTTTAAGAAATTGATGGCAGTTTTGTAATATATAAGAAGTTAAAATTTTTTTTTTGTTATGTTGTAAATGAGATTTGGGTGTATTTCTAAAGTCCATTTCATATATGGTATTTTTATAAATTTGGCTCCTATATTGGGTATAATAGTGAATCTCCCTAATTTTAAATGCCTATAAGAATAAAAAGTTACCAAATCCATTCAATTACATTAAGATGTGTCGGAAGAGTTTGTTAAATAAATTAAATTTGGTTATTTCTTTTGATACAAGAGATAATGTGTAATGGAGCGAACTCTCTTTCGTGATCAACTGACCTAACTTGTTTTCGTGACAAGCTGGTCTACCACACTTATATGTCTGTTTCTGGATTTAAAAATCTAAGTCAATTGAAATTACCAACCAAAAAAAGTTGAATAAACCCTCTGTACTAATTTGTTTTCAACATGTGGAATAGTTTGGATTTACAATAGAACACAAAATTCAAATAATTCACCTCTCTTTAGTGGGATTGACCAGAAGGACACAAGAAGACAAAATCTGTTCCCAGTTGTTGACCTAACGCACAAAAGGCCAAACCCAATGTGGGCCGCACGTTACTACAAAAAAAAGATCAACTCCCAAAAGAGAAAAACGGATATGACCCAAATTAAAAGAGAAAAAATTAAATAAATAAATATATATGTATATGTGTAAGCCACACGGCATTATGTTTTTGGTAGAGTTTGTGTTTGTGTGTGTTGGGCGCTGGGGCGTGGCACATGCTTAGCCACCCCCTCACAATACGACAACGTATGCATCCAAAAATACAAGCACTCAATAATATCATTGTTTTATGAAAATTAATTTATATTAATGGAGTTTTGGACCGTTGTATAATTTCTTTGGCCATCATTTTTTAAGGGTATTTTATTATCGTGGAGTTTGAGGAAGGACTTGGGTGTGAATTGCTTAGACACTTACTAATTTACAAGCTCGGAAGCTTCTGTGTGTATGCTATTGAGAGAGGTTTAGCCATCGTAGACAGTCTGACAAAAAAAAAAAAAAAAGCCATCGTAGACGACCAGCCAGTTGGCAATTTTAATGTTTTCTTTTATTCATGTTTGCATTGTTGTTTCACTCACCAACAAATTTGGTTTTTCTGATGAAAATAATCGTCCTTTGATGTAGTCTTTTATGTCTTTATTATTTGGACGGGACAATGTTTTTTGTCCAATTACACTGTCCATTCAAACTAATATTTGAATAAATAATTCACTTATTTAATGGGCAAATTTTCTTTTCCAATTTTTCACTCAATCATGTACAATCCTTGCATCGTGCCAAGGGATTGAATCAAAACAAATAAAGTCCTTTAATTTATGAAAAATCTTAATATCTATCAAGATCATTTGATAGGCATGACTAAGTTCGCACATATGAATACAATCCAATATAATTATTTTAAATGAATTCGTATGGTATATGTAGGTTATATCAATTATAGAGCAGTAAGTTCAACATCTTACAGTTAATCGTATGATTTAACTTTACAATATGTTATGTAAACATAATGTTAAAACATTTTTCTATTTTTATATAAAATTAACAGTCTCGATCTCTTGGACCACATGAATCTAAGAGATTGTGGTTATCCACCGTTAAATGTTAATCTAATGGTTCAAAAAAATTTCTTAAAAAGAGTACAAGAGTAAGTGAACCGTTAAATTTACATCCAACGATGAGTGACCACAAATCTCTTAAACTCCTGTAATTCAAGAAATCGGAATTGATAAAATTAATATGCAAAGAATCGTAAGAAACTATAAATTAATAAAAACAGCCGCATAGTGGCTCATGATCGAAGAAAAAATCAATGTTCTTTTAACAGTGTACCGGTCACTTGTCTATCTTTTTGCTGTTGAATTTGTTCTCCTGCACTACACCACCAATGGGTCCATAACATAACCATCCGATTAAAAAAACAAAGCAAAAGAAACCAACCGCGGAGATGCACCAAAGTGTCCCACATCAGATGTCACAAGGAATATCTAATCAATCAACTCCTAAAAGCCAACCATGAGGACCACGTGGCATACTCGGATTGATTGGTGACCATCACGGGGGCTTTAAAGGGTCCCACCATCGAGTTCATCGTATCTACTTGATTTTAGGAATAAGGCCCTAAGAATGGGCCCACTAGAAAACGTGAGAGATATGCATTCGCCACGTGTACGTAGCCCACGATTAGGATAGAACACGCTCCAGATAATACGACAAAGCTCAAAGCCCACGTTAGAATTACGTTTCGTTTTTCCAATTTAGTTAATGAAAAGGGCCCTCCCAAAAGTCCCCCTCAGCCTCTGACAAAAAACATGTCGTCACGCGCCTTCCACTACCGGACAAAACAATGTCGTCTTGAATGGCAGGTTCGGTGTTTCAAGGATAAATTCGTACTTTGGGTATGGAGGTTTGGCAAAATAGTCGGGACGGAACCCTTTGTCGCCACGTGCCTTGGCGTCGGCCGCACGCAGGAAACTCTTGTCTCTCTCTCTCTCTCTCCCTTTTCTTTTTCTTTTTCCTTTTCTTTCAAGAATATTTTGTTTTATTTTCTAAAATTCCAAGGTGTGTTTGCAAGAGCTGGATTTTGGCTATCTCATAGAATCTTTAGGAGAGTCTCTAAATTATAACTAAATTATAACTAAATTAGATAGAAAACTATTATAGCAAACCACTTAAAACATGTTTCATCCAATAATATTCTCTATTTTAGCTAATCTAAAATATTTTTTTATTATTTTTTCTTTCTCTTTCTCCATCTTTCTCTTGCAAATCCAATATATTAAAATAAATAAAAAGTAGAAACTCAACCCTACCAATCTCCCAAATGTCTTTATCTCTCTCCTCCTAGTCAAATTCTCTCTCCTCCTTGCTAGATGTAGAGAGCCAAAAATTGGTTCTCCAAAATAAAGAGTCAAGTGAGGAGTCTGTTGGAGAATAATTTTCCTTCTTTTTAGCCAAAGTAACTAAGGCCATCTCCAGTCATGGGGCTAAATGTAGTCAAAGGCTAAAAATTTAGCCCTCAAAAATATTAATTTTTTAAAGAATAGTGTAGGTCTAAATTTTTCAATCTCCTATCATGCATGGCTATATTATAGGGTCCTTCATATTTTATTATTTTGAGAAAAAATTATGGTACAACAACACATACATTCCACAACTATATATTGTTTAATTTAATTAAACTACTATTTAGAGACAATATTCCATGACCAATAATTTGTTATAATTTTTTTAAATTCAAATATTTGAAAAGGTAACTAATTTTTTTTATATATATAAAAAAGGATGAGTTTCAATGGTTTAACTCCATTGGTCATGACCAATAATTTTTATAATTTTTTTACGAATTGAAAACGTTTTAAAAGGCTTTTAAATATATACATATATATATATATTTGAAAATGGCCTAAGAATAAGAAGATAGAAAGTCGGTTGAAAATGCTTTCATGTGATTGGGTTTCCTCCTTCTTGAAAAATAACGAGACTTTAAAAAAAGATGTTTGAAAGTTATGGTAAAAAGTGTGTCTGTTCTGTTGGTAGTAGGTCTCCTTTTTGGTGTTCAAGGAATATTATGAAATTATGAAAAGTAAATAACCCAGTTTGACTTTTCTGATGCAAATATTTAATTATTGATCAGAATAGTGTGGAACATAGTAGAAAGTAGTTAACAATGCAATGCACAGTGCACGGTCTGTCATAATTTTAATTTTGTATTCAAATAACAACAATTTAGTTTTGCTTTATTAATTCAATATGCATATTCCTTTTGTTTTTGGTTGGAACTTGGAAGTAAGTATATATTCATATTCCTACTATGTCTTTCTATCTGAGCCTATATTTATATAATAACTAGCCTCTCATAGGCGAGGAAAAAATTTATATTTATTTTTAAATTAAAAAAAATAATGGATAGTTGTGTTCTATAAAAATACGATATATTATCTAATTTTTCTTTTTCTTTTAATTTTTTTAATATGATAAAATGTGAATTTACCATATTATTCTCATTTAATTAATAATTTTAATTATTAATGTTTATATTAACTAATGACATTTTCTGGTATTTTGAATATTTTACCATTCTCTGCCTTTTGCTTTATATATATAGATAACATGCTCTTGACAAAATTACAAATTTCAAATAAAGAAGAAAAAACATTATAAAACGAAACAAGAAAAGGAAAAAAAACAATCCATATTTTTCTGGACAGAGAACTCCATCAAAATACCACAAGTAACTTGATGTCATGAGTAACAAGAAAATATGAAGCATATGTCTCGATGAAAATGAAAGTATTGAAAGTTAGGTAAGTTACGGGTCCACATATTTTGGATTATTATTTACAACGATAAGTATAGTACAAGAATATGATTACGTGGTATAACTCGTTCACATATTATAATATAACTATATATTTATTGATATTATACCCTAAAAATGGAGAGTTTTAACCTTACTGTTCACTTATATTATAACACCTGAGTTATACTATTTGATTGTATTTCAGTAACATAGGTTTGATATTATTGAGTATTGTATAATCATTTATATCTTCATCCATTAAAATTGTTTATGTATATTTAATAAGTAAAATTACTTAAAATAACAATGGGATAGTTGGAGTTTCATACTAGTTTTTTATTTATAAAATATAGAGAATAATGGAAAAAGTAGAAATACAGTGTAAAGCCAAAACAGGGCTGTCAGTAGCCATTCCAACCTTTTTAGCCCATTCGCGGGAGAGAAACAGAGCACAACAACACAACACACAAAACACACTCTCCCTCCCCCTTCCTTCCCTTCTTTTCCTCCCTCCCTCAAAACACAAGCACAAAGAAACCGAGTGAGAGAGAGCAGCAGACCAATTGGCAATGGTGGCAAATATAAAATGAAAACAATACAATTGAAAATTTAAAAATAGTAGGTCCCAGCTCAACAGTTTAATTCGGCCGCCTGCTTTGTCGTCTCTCTCGTCTCCGTCTTCACCACCGTCGTTCCTTTGCGTTTGACTCTCAATCTCTCTCTCTCTCTGCCTTTCTCTTTCTCTATTTTTTTTGTTGTTTGTACGTTTTCTCTGTCTCTCAGAGTGATATCTTTGATCTCTCTCTGTGCTTGGTCTGAGCTGTCTCTGCTCTCTTATTTCAGAAAGAGAAGTGTCTCTTCCTTGTTCAGTTAACCCAAAACGAGGAATCAATCCGATAAAACTCAAAAGAGGAGGTACAAAGAACAAACCCAAACCCATCAGCACAGAGGGAGAGCCACACAGAACAACCAAACCCATCACATCTATTGCTTTCTCTCTCAGGTCTCAGCCAAACCCATCACATCCTTTGCCAAACTCATCCCTTTTTTCCATTTTTCTATCATGTCCATTCAAGGGGGTGTTTTGCTCAGGATCATTGTTGGGTTTTAAGCGTCTCTCTTTCTGGGTTGTGAATCTTTTGCTGTGTTGAGAGAGCGTCAGAAGAAGAGATATTCATGGCTGGCAGTAATGAAGTCAACGTCAATGAATCCAAGGTACACTCTGTTCCTTGCCTTGATCAATCTTAGTCCCTCAAAGCCCTCCCTCTCTCTTCTTGTTTTTCTCTTCAATTTTACTTTTATCGTGTTGCCATTTTGGGCCTGCCTATTTTTGGTTCTAGCAAGTTGGAGATTGCTGAACTTGAGAGTCTCATTTGGGGCCAAACTCAAGTTTGATTCCCTTTTCTCTTTTTGTTTGGGTTGAAGGTTTGAATTGTTCTCAAGGGCATTTATATTAATCACCTTTTTTTCATAAAAGAAAAATTATCTTCTGTGCTTAAGATTCGTGGGTTGGTTGGATTTTCTTAGTTCTTTCTATTTCTTCTGTGTTGGGTCCAATTTCTTGTTCTGGAAAGTTACAAGTTTGATAAGTTCTAGTTTCATTTGGTGCAAAAGTTTGCAACTTTTCACTAAGATTGGAAGGTATTTGAGGTGAATTAGGCATATCCTCGTTTGTTTTCCCCTTTTGAACCGATTTTGCCTTCCTTGTTCAATAATTTCCTGCTGGCTTTGGGGCGTTCGTTGTTTATTTACACTTGTAATTTCTTTTCTGTATCCAGGTGCTTTTCTCTATGCATATAACCGGTCTGGTTGTTTATACTTTGAAGGCTTGAAATATTATAGATAGATTCAAGTTCTAACCCTTGTCATTTCTTTTCCTTTTTCAGAGGGTCGTTCCGCTTAATACATGGGTACTCATCTCCAATTTCAAGCTAGCTTACAATCTCCTGCGCCGGGCTGATGGAACATTCAACCGTGAGTTGGCAGAGTTTCTTGACCGCAAAGTCCCTGCCAATACAATTCCAGTTGATGGGGTTTTCTCATTTGATCACGTTGATAGAGGTACCGGACTCCTTAACCGGGTTTACCTACAGGCCCCTGAAAATGAGGCTCAATGGGAGATTGTGGATCTTGAGAAACCCTTGAGCACCACCAAGATTGTCCCAGTCATAATTTTCTTCCATGGTGGTAGCTTCACTCATTCCTCAGCCAACAGTGCCATCTATGATACATTCTGTCGCCGTCTTGTTAATACATGCAAGGCTGTTGTAGTGTCAGTAAATTATCGTCGATCGCCTGAACATCGATATCCTTGTGCATATGATGATGGCTGGGCAACTCTCAAGTGGGTTAAATCAAGAACATGGCTTCAGAGTGGGAAGGACTCAAAGGTTCATGTTTACCTGGCTGGAGACAGTTCAGGTGGCAACATTGCTCACCATGTTGCAGTAAAAGCAGCTGAAGCAGAAGTTGAGGTATTGGGAAACATCCTTCTTCACCCCATGTTTGGTGGGCAAAAGAGAACAGAATCAGAAAAGAGATTGGATGGGAAGTATTTCGTTACAATTCAAGACCGCGATTGGTACTGGCGAGCTTTTCTTCCTGAAGGAGAAGACAGAGACCACCCAGCATGTAATATATTTGGCCCCAGAGATAAAAGCCTTGAAGGGCTCAAATTCCCCAAAAGTCTTGTTGTTGTGGCTGGTTTTGATCTTGTCCAAGATTGGCAATTGGCGTATGTGGAAGGGCTGAAGAATTCAGGTCAGGATGTGAAGCTCCTTTATCTAAAGCAGGCCACAATCGGTTTCTACTTCCTGCCAAACAATGAGCATTTCTATTGTCTCATGGAGGAGATAAGCAACTTCGTCAATCCTGACTGTTAATAAACTCTACTTAACTTTACCTACAGCCAGCCATACATAGCAAAAGATTGACATTTTACTTGGGTTCCTCCCCCCTCCTTTTGCACTGCCCTCGTGTTTAGTAGTTCTAGTTGTAAGATTGTCTAGTATTACTTGTTACTTACTTACTGTGTTTACCATTTGTTGTCGTAATTTTAGAGTTCTGCTACCGTCGCCCTTCGGAACTGTTCGATATCATTCTTGCTCTGGGGATACTTGTGTTGTTCTATGTCTCTTCAAGTTGCCAGAGAAGGCCGGCGGCCATTTTCGGCAGCTTGGAAGGTAGGATCAGAATTCAAATTGTGGGATTTGGTATAACCACCCAACAGATGTAAAAGCTTTTACCCTGGCTCACTTCTGACCATGATTGATGAAGGGAAGGGTTGGGGTAAAATGCTTGGTGGTTGATCAATATGTTATTTAGTAAATGGATTTTATTGTAAGCACTAATTTTTCAGAACTTGAACTGTGGAAGGAACATATGCTCCTTGTTATGAACATAAATCAAATGTTATACTACTTTGTGTTACTGTTGTACTACTAGCCTCCCTTAAATCAAATATAAAAGATTTCGTTGGCGTTTCAATCTTCTTCGTCAGTCCCTTACCTTTTGTTTAATTTCATTGCTTCTCTTTTCCCGGTGAAGAGCTTTGACCCTGTTTTGCCTTATGCGTCTTTATCCTAGACATCAGTGCATGCCTTTCTGCATGTTCTGCTAGGCTTTTGCTTGCTTTGAAATTTTGATCCCCTTTTTCCATATTTTTGGTGTTCCATCAAGGATTTAAAACAAAATCGCCTCAGAAAGATGATACTGAAAGTTGAAACGAAAGATAGAAAGACTATAGCTTGTATTAAAAAAAATAAAATTAAAAAGATTATGTTGTTGTAAAATAATTGGTACAAGACCTCTCATGGGATGGCATTGGCGTACCATCCATCCCAGTCACCCAAAAAAACCAAAACCCCAATCTATTATTAATATTATTCACCAGAAAAGACATGAAAACTGAGCAAGATAAGTGATTGGACACATGGACTTGGCCATCTTTCTACATCTGTTTGTTTGGTTAATCATCGTTATTCTATCTAGATTCTAGATAGTAGAAACTAGAAAGAAGATTAAAATTGGCATGGGTTTATCTTATTCTGGGGATGGATTTGGGATAATGGCAAATGCAAAGAACTGGGTTTGTTTTTTGGTAGTGGGGGGAGGCTCATCTGGTTGGTAGTGGTTGGGAATTTTGGATGTATTCCAAAGGGACCACATTTGAAAACTCAACGGAGCAAAAACAAAAAACAAAAAAAAAACAACACACAAAATTTAATAACATATATGGGATTTGATAATGGGCACTAAGTGGTAAAAAAAAAACACAGCTATGCTTGGACAAGGACATGGAACCTTGTCTTTATTTGACTTTCTTTCTTCTATTCAATGCATTGCTTGCTTGCTGAGAATGTATTATGCTTAGGTTGCTTTCTTTTCATTCACGTTGGTGTTTTATTCTAAAACCCAAGCCCAACCCAACTTTTAAATTTTGAGTTTAATATTGTTAATTGTTAAAACGAGAGCTTATGTTGCTCGGATTGTCATGGTTTTTCCCATGTCGTGTCGTATTATGGCTTGTCTCTTGCAAATTAGCTGTTTATGTTTTGAAGTTATTCGCCATAATACGACACAATAAGTCCTTGTCAACAAAATGGCCTTTTTCTTTAATGTCGATGGGCGAGTGCGGACAAAAACCCTTAATTCGTTTGCTCACCTCACTCACTACCCTTTTACTTTTCTGCATTAAAATATAATTGTTGTGGGTCACTGGATGCGGTGCGTGTTCACATCTAATTCATGTCTTTTTAAGAGAGACACATATGGGTGGGTGAAGAGAAATAATATTGTTTTGCTATTTCTGATCAATCACTCTTCGTCAAACGTCATAATTCTTTGACGTGACAGTCACAAAGTATTTCTGCTTTTGAGAGCCCTTTTTTTCTTGCTTTCATCCTCCTCCCCCTTGTTGAAATGAAAAGGAATGCGTTTTCCTAATCAATTGGCTAGGTCTTGGTCATTACTCATATCACCCATCATGGAAAAAACACCATTCAAGTTCAAGGCAACTGATCCATTTGAATTTTTCTTTTTGTAAAGAAAAATAAAATAAAATAAAGGTCATTTCTAAGTTTGTACGCATGTTTTATGTTTATCGTTAGGCTCTAACTTTATTTGATGTCGGGAGTCTTTCCAAATTTATATGATGGAGTATGTTTTTATTTATACAGAAAATATATTCCACTACAATCATGACATGGGATCATCCTAATTTAATTTTCCTCAGGATAAATAAAGAATATAAGCAATAAATTATAATTTTTTAGAGTGAAACCTATTGGAATTTTAAAACATAAGAAAGATGCGATAATCCTTTATTTTATTGATGGACAGATGACGAATTAACAATGATAAGCAATATCATTATGAACAGTTTCGATCTCTTGGACCACAGGAGTTCAAGAGATTGTGGTCACCTATTATTGGATATTAATATGATGATTCAAAAAAGTTTCTTAAAAGAAGTGCAAGAGTGAGTGAACCGTTGAATTTACATCCAACGGTGAGTGACCACAAATCTCTTGAACCCTTATAGTCCAAGAGATCGGGACTGCCATTTTATGAATACTTATCCTTTTACTCTTTTAAATATACATGTACATAATTATCTCCTGAACTTGTACATAATTAGACGGTAGGGGTAACATTGAGAATAAAATTTAATTCGAGCCCTTAATTTACTAAAAAAAAAAATCAAGAGGTAAATTGATATTATGGGGCAATTCAATAGTTTACCCTATATATTTTGCAATTGGGTCCTGCCACAGCATGGTGTTTCATGCTTGTATGAAGTCATTTTATCAACACCTGATGGTTGGATTTGCTTTCCCAATGAAAGAAAACAAAAGAAAAGGGCATTGCAATTGCACCCCAATGTTGTGAACTAGTGACGCATTCTGGGTTTTTTTTTTTGGGGAAAAAAAACAAATAAATAATGAGCTCATTGATAAGAAGGATTTTTGGCTGTATCATGAACATAAATACGTTATTTCTTCTATTCTGTTTGGTTAAATAAATGGGACAGTTTCATTGGAGATATAAGAAAGTATATAGAAAAGTTGTAGAGGATTATTCTCATCAGTCTTTCTAGGGTAATGCTACCAGCACTCATTTAGATACTTGCACTTTAAAATGAATAAATCTTATAATTTTTTGGCACTCACAGAATTAAGTACAAATAGCACTGACCATTTTCTAAAGACAAGATATGTATTATATAGGAGGTGCCTGCTGAAACATTTAAACAACAGAAGAAATCTTTGGGAAGAATAACAAGTGTTCACCTTTTTCAAAATTCATAAACAGATCCAGCAACCAAAACAGGTCAGTCTAGAAATGCCCTCAACATACATTTAAGGTGCAGTTGGATGGTCATCCTCCTAGAAAACAAAAGGAAAATATTAAATTGCGAGCAAAAATATTTAACATGCAACATCTGGAAGTCAGCTTCCAAGTATTATTTGCTCTTGTTTCAGATGTAATTTGATACATCATCTACAGCCTTCAAATACGTCTACAGCCTTCAAATACGTCAAGAACTATCTCTTCTTTGTCAATGTAATTTCTATAATAATTGGCAGATTCAATCACAAATGCTGGGACTTTCTGCAGGAAGACAGACGGCGGCGCCTCTTTGAATCTATGATGTCTTGGTGGAACTTATTTGGATTTCCATAGGCATTCGGCGGTTTGGTACACTTGGTCAATGAAATAATGTACAGATTCTGCAACCCAACGTAGTCAATCAATTGTGTGTATATGAAACCAATCTTATATAAACTGATGACAAAAACTGAAATAACATAATTCAAGAGCAATCACATGATTCGGCTTGACCCATAAAATACACAGAAAGAGGTTAAGAGTACCCAAATAAATAGTTCTCATTCAGACTAATGACAGTAACGTAGTTGCATGGGGGCCAATCATATAATTTCAATATCCAAGGAATTCGGGACGCGACAGCAACGACATTCATAAGCTTGTTAAAGTTACCCAGTGTTAGTTGGAGATAAGAGTCCTTTGTTCCTTTTTTGGCATCTCAACAAAGGAACTCCATTCAGGTTCATCTGCGGTTATACTATTCACACTACATCTAGAATGATCTCTTGGCAAGGCTACACACATGCACTCACACTCACTCACATTTAAGTATATATTGTTCAACAATCAACAGAACACGGGTTACCAAGGTCAGCCCACAATATTTTTCATAATATCAGTGGTGTGACATTATAGAACCGGTAAGTAATCTCAAAGGTGAAGCATAATTATCAATGAAATTCAACCACAACTAACTTATTGTACAAATTGCTGACTTAGAAGAAGCCTCCTAGTAATCAAGACAGGCCAGCACAGACTACTGCAATCAGCTCACACTTAGACTTCCCAAGTGTCTACCCAAAGCATGTGAATCATGTGATGTGTAAATTCTTCCATTCAAGGATCCTAAAATGCCATCAATATAACTTGTGGATCAATTCAATGGGCAGGTGATGAAAGATGGCTGTTTGAGAAAGAAAACCTTTTTGAGCTGATTCATCTTTTTCAGTGAATCCAGGGTGGCACTCAGCCAGTTGATGAAAATAGAAAGGCTCTCAGTCTCCTAACATTTTGGAAAAGGGAAGAAAAGAAAGAAAGAGGCCAGACAACAATATATAACCATAGGATTCTAATCAGTTATATTAATAGGAAATGGCGGGCAATCATCCTGGACTGATATACATGTACTTACAACAAAAAATTCAGGCAAGGGAGTCAATACCAACAAGCCACTTTCTGAGGTAAGATATGTACCTGTGAATAATGTGGAATCTCTGTTGCGCCTTATGGATGTAATGAACCATTCACAATGACTGGCTGAATGCTTTATGCAATTGCTGTCATCCAATATGCTCTACCAAAGTGGAAGGAAGAATCATGACAGCAATTCATCCAAAGGAACGTCATATCCATGCTTCCACATTAATCCTATTATTTTCGCAACCTTATATCTTTGACCACACCTTGAGTAGGCTTTGTACAATATCCAAAATGTTCTTTTGGTACAGCCCAGGTTAAAATTCTCCATCTCATTAAGCACACTCTCCATTTCTTCTAAGCGCTTTTGTGATGCATACATGACCATCTTACAATGATACAGGGACCTGAAAGTTCTCCACCTTGCACATTCCGCACGCTTCACAAAATTTTCAAGTCTGTCCACTTCATTGCATCGGAAGTAACTTGAAATTATAGATCGCATCACACCTGTAGTAGTTACGGAGATTTTGTGCTCAAATGCCTCATCTATTGACTTCTCCATTGCCTCAAACCAATCCTCTTGAGCATAAACCCTAATCAGCAACACATTCAACCAAGGTCTGTATTCATTTTCTGGAATAAGTTTCATTAGCGAGTGAATCTTTTTCACTCTGTCTGTGGCAGAACTCTTGCAATAAGCACATATCATAGCTCTTATCAATGGGATTTCCTTGTCATTCACGTGATGTTTTACCAATTCATATGTCTCCTCCATCTTTACCAAATTACCTGCATGAGCATACCCTCGAAGCATTAGCAAGTGGGTGCTAGTATCAGGACTAACAGGGCCCACCTTCATATTTTGGAAAGTTTCTTCCATACTATCCCACATCCAAGCTGTAATATATCCGGCAATCAAATTGTTGTATGTGCTTAAATTAGGCGAGAGATTTAAATCATTTAAGCCCTGGAGAGTTGCCTCCATATGATCAACCAGCATCAACCGACCAAAGACGGAAATAAGAATATTGTATGTTACAATAGTGGGACTGCAATCTGGTTCCCTCTTGAGGTCCCGAAACAAAGACTGACATTTAGCAGCAAGACCATTGAACATATAAGCACTCATCAGTGCATTATAAATAGAAGTCGTCTTGATTCGCTTGTTTAGAGCCTCGGTAAATAACTCAACAGCAAGTTCAACATTCTTGGTTTTACCTGCCAATGTAATAGCCTTGGCATACTCCTCCGGCGTCATAGGAGTGCCACCAGCCACCTGCTTTCTTCTCCAATAAAAAACCTATAACGTAAGCAAAACAAATGAAAAGAAAATAGATAATTAAAACCAACATTTCCAATAGATTTTACCTGAAATTAACATAGGTAAGGCACGGTAAAGATTAGCCATTCCCTACATTTAGTATTCATCTGTCTGTTGTTGTGGGTTTGTGATAATTTTCTACAGACGCAAGCACATCTCACGTAGACCAAATCAATTCCGTTGTGTTTTGTCTTTTAGATAGTCTTAAAAATTCAGAACAATTCACCATGCATATAGACTTCGAAAGAGCCCTAAGCAGGATAAACCAGGGGTAGAAACTTCTGCTGTGATTAAATTTTACAAAATCTGTTTCCATGTTAGTGCAATAGCAGTGCATATTCTGAACAGAGAACTGAAAATGAGATATGCTATCCGTCAAAAACTCCTAGCATGCCTAAAACCCAAGCAATCTTTTTGAAAAGCAATTGGACCCATATAGATACACAATGGCATTTCAGCTGATTCTTATGCTGCATAATTAGTAAAATAAGCAAAAACTTATACTAAATGCACATCAAACAAACCACTGGGATTACATATATCATATATACCACGCCTAAAACCGAAAAGCTTTGACCTTTTAGTTTGAAGTCTCAAACTTTATGAGGGAAATTACCTCCACGGCTAAATGGGGCCACGAACGTAACTGGTTCATAAGCTCAACGACAGCGTATCCATTCCCATAGCTCGAAAAGAAAGAAGAGCCCTTCTCTTCCAAAACTCTAACAAACTCGTCAGAGTCCCCAATATTCTGAACCAGTTCGTCCCTCAACTGCGTGACCTTGTGCACCAGATCCTCTCTGGCCCTCAGGTCTTGGGGCGAGGGCTTGTCGATGAACAAACCGATGATGCTTGGGAAGGAGGTGGGGGAAGATGAAGATGGAGAGGAAGATGAATGGTTCTGGGCATTGACATCGCGGGTGAATCTGTAATTAGGGGAGTTGGTGAGGGTGAGATTGTAAGGAGGTAGGGTTTTGGTTTTGGAAGAGCATCTGTGGCGGCAGAGAAGCTCTGATTGGGCGGCGTCTGATAGCTTCCAAACTCGCTTCATTGCTTGGTGTTAGTGGCGACCGTTGTGTGCATTCTGGGTTTTACCAGGGTTTTTCTCTCTGCCTGTCGATAGACTACCCGGCGGCCAATGGTCCAACACCAATGTTTGGGATTTGGTTTACTATTTTCTTATTGTCTTATTTCTCTTTCCCCTAAATTAATACAAAGTAACAAATCACATTTTATTTATAGATTATCATATAAGAAAATGAAGAAAAAAGAGATAGAAAAGTTGGTTGGGTTGGGCTAAATAGGTATGGATTTCGGCCCATATGCTTCACATAATGTGGGTTGGTACTCGACCCATCTAGGCAGGCCCAGTATGCGTTGCTTTTATTGATAAGCCCAAATCAAGGCTCCAAACCAACCTTCCGATCTCAAACCCATTCAGCCCACAAACTATTAGGTTCTGTTTGGTCACAACCCACAAAGATGTGGGTGGCTTTTTCCTAAACTAAAAGCTTTTGGTTTTTTTTTTTCTCTCTTCAAACGATATTGAGAAGAGAGGAATCGAAATCGAACAATGTTGGAAAATTAAACTCCTCCAACTTTCCAAAAAGTGTGTGTAGTGTATCATGTATGCACTTATAAAACAAGTTCGTTTACATTACCATATCGTACTCAATACAATCACCTAAAAATATCATATTCGTTGAACCTAATTTACTACTTGAAAGCTCATTGTAGCTCATTACATGACACATTTGCCCATCAAATAGTGCAACACGTACATTGATCATAGTTCCTATTTAAACCATAGAAAAATGGGAATCAAAGAAATTATTGTATAGGTAAAACCAAAGCATATGAATCTATGATGTCATAGCGGCCACAAGAAAAGAAGAAACGAAAGAGCAAAAAAAAAAAAACACAAAAGTGAGGATTTATTGCTACCAATTAAGTAAATTTAGGTTTTAGTTTAGCCACAAAAAAATTTTTATTTTTGAAAAAAGCCAAAGTTTTTTATAAAAAAACAGAAAAACCTCTCAACTTTCAAATCAAAGACATACAAATATAAAAGATTTTTTAAAAAATCCAAAAATAAATAAAAATAATTTTTATCCATTTTATATATTTTTTAAAAATTTCTCTCTCCTTTATATTTTTCCAAAGTCTCCCTACAAATTAAACCCCCCAAAATTGAGGCAGTGAAGCCTACAGTCACCCTTATCGAAGCCGAAGCTGAAGCTGCTTGCTTTACAAATTTCAAAGCTTGGCGTTGGCATTAATCAACAACAAGAAGTCTCAATATTTATTTATTATCCATGTCGATGTACACATGCACAGTGAAAGAAAGCCGCCTCCAATTCAAGTCTCTTTCTTCACAACAGGTGAGTCTCTCTCTTCTTTGTCGCCGACGCCGTTAATTGAATTTCTTTCATTCATGGACTTTCTTAAATTGTTCTAATCAGATTAGTCTAACTGGTAAATGGTTCGTCAAGAAATTTTCCTCTGCATTTGTTATGGCTTAGTATGATAGGATATAATTCAATTTGCAGATGAGGGTAACGGTGTTCTCAAGGTTTAGGTTGTTGGGTTGGAAGCTTGTTGTCGTATTTGTAAAATTTCCCAAGAAAGGAAGTAGCTTGAGGTGTGTGCTTACGAAATAGGAACAAGATTAGCTACTTGGTTGGTTGTCCTTATATTTCTTTTGGTGTTTTTTCATGGCTTATACTTGTAGGATTGGCGTGATTGGGATGCTTTTTTTAGTGTTTTCAAGGTTCGGCTACATTGTTAGTCCTTAAAATGTGTTGTGCAAAATCATATTGCTTCTGGGCTTAAACTCAGATACATATCACAGCCGCTGCGGCTGCAGTTTGATGAATTTGATGAGATGGGCTATTCACTGAGTAGATTGACCCTAGAATCTGACCATTTTGATGAAGTTGGTAGCAGTCAAACATCCGGCAAACTCTTGCATAATCTAGAGCATGAAGTGGCCCAACTCACGAAGTTAAGGTCAGCACCCCATGAGCGGCTCAACCAAATTGGACCGGGGAAGCGGGACCTGCCCGTTTCCGTGGTCAAGATGCTGGCTGGTCGAGAAGGTAATTATTCGGGAAGGGGAAGGTTCTCTTCTGCAGATCGTTGTCATGTTCTAAGTAGATATTTGCCAGTGAAGGGTCCTGGGCTTGTTGACCACATGCCCAGCCGAGCATATGTCTCACAGTTTTCAGCAGATGGATCTCTTTTTATTGCTGCGTTTCAGGTAACATGTTTACTGACTGCTCATAAAACCCAATATTTAAAGATAGTTGTGCTGTTTCTTCAGTTCCAAAGCAGGAAAAAAATGGACTTAAGATTACATAAATCTCTAATGCCGTGGTTGCTACTTGTTAGTGATGCTATAGGCTTGCTTGACTTTTAGTTGTTGCACACATGTTGGTTGCAGGATAGCCAGATTAGAATATACAATGTGGATAAAGGGTGGAAAATACAGAAGAACATTCATGCGAAAACTATGCGATGGACCGTCACTGATACGTCTCTTTCCCCAAATCAACACCATCTTGTGAGGCCCTGTATATTCTTAATCTTAATTTCATGTAAAATGGTATCTTTGCCCTTACATAGTGAAACAAGAAATCATGATAAATGAAATAAGGGGAAGGATTTCAAACTACTACATGGACTTATCAAACACTAAATGTATAGAAATTGGAATCAATGAAAAAAATTTCACAATGGCCAGGGGTACACATAGCAATGTCTCTCAATAATTTTATCTTTATTTTTACGTTGTACTCTGATATTTCAGGTTTATGCGAGTATGTCATCTATTGTTCATATGGTTAATGCGGGATCATCTCAAACAGAGTCTCTTGCAAATGTAACGGTACGAAGTACAATTGTTCCCAACACTTCAATTTGAATGGGTGTTGTAATTTTTTTGGGAAGATCTCATGCATACTGCAAAATAAAAACACATTTTACGCTTACCAGCATAGTATGTCATCATTATCCTGGGCTAACTGTACTCTCTTAAATTAGCTTTCCTAGATATTCTATTTTTCAACATTTTGCTCATCTTCTCATGGAAGATTCTAATTATTTGAAACTAAAAAAAGAAAAGTAATTTAGATCCTTGCTGATGTATTCTAAGATCCTAGGCTTATCTGTGTTGATCGAAAATATTTGGTCCATGTACATGCTCCCTGTCAAAACCGTACTACAGCTATCACTCAGTCACATTGATTGGATGATTCTCATGTTATTTCAGATTGGAGAAAAAGAAACATATGACTGATTAAATAGAATAATATTGTTATTATTTAGCACAATTACCATGGCCTTGAGAATGTGGGAAAGAAAAGATGTCAACGGTGAATATCATCTGAACTCACTGAGACAAATATCTGTCATCATTGCTTTATATGCTATTACTTGATTGCATCTTTCTTTAGGGGGTGCAAAAATGGTGAATGGTAGATATTGCGGGTATAAGATTTCTTCTGAAACCAGGATTTATTTTCCCTTCTATAATAGGTTTGCTTGACATTCGCAGAATTCTTTTTATAAAAAAAACATTCAGAGAATGATTTCTTATGCAGGAGATCCATGAAGGTTTGGATTTTTCCTCGGGTGATGATGGAGGGTACTCGTTTGGTATTTTCTCCATAAAATTCTCAACAGATGGACACGAACTTGTTGCTGGAAGTAGTGATGACTCCATATATGTTTATGATCTTGAAGCCAATAAACCCTCCCTTCGAATTTTGGCACACACGGTATAAGCATTTCTAAACGCCTCAATGATTCTATCTTCTTGTTCTTGATTGTATTTTACTTATTGTTCTCTAGTCCTTGACTCCGCTGAGGAAGTGGGGCTGGGTGCCTCAGCCCTTTCAACCACCCACACTAATTAGTCACCAAATGTCTTTTTTTCTTCTTTACCTTCTAGTATTTTCTTGGAGTTTTTTGTCCTCATATTGAGGAACACTGAAATGTAATGTGGTGACTGCTCTTTGATGGGATCTTAGGGGTCGTAAATTTGATTGGTTTCTTTTGCAGTCTGATGTGAACACCGTATGTTTTGCCGATGAAAGTGGCCATCTTATTTATTCTGGAAGTGATGATACTCTCTGTAAGGTAAATTTGATGTCCACATGCTGGCACTCCATTGAAGTACTTCTAATTTTGAGTTTCCCTTGTACATAAATACATCTTGGTAGACATTATGTGTATTTCACAGAATTCATACTTTAGAATTCGCAAAGTTGTAGTTATAGAGAAGTTTTAAGGAAGTCATTATTATTTGACTTACCTGAGATGAATGAGAAAACTCCTATAAGGTATAGCTTTGTGTAGGTGTGGGACAGACGTTGTTTTAAAGCTACGGGGAGGCCAGCAGGAGTCTTGACGGGACACCTAGAAGGTATTACATTCATTGACAGCAAGGGAGATGGTCGTTATTTCATTTCAAATGGTAAAGATCAGGCCATTAAACTTTGGGATATTAGGAGAATGACTTCTAAGGCCACCTGGTATGTTCACATCCTAGCTTCTCACGGTGCTCTTCTAATCATACATGTATAAGTTTTTCCTTTTATTTTTATGTGTCCAGTAGTTGACCATGGTCATGAAATTTTATTATCTATCTGTGTGAACGCGATCTTATTAATTCTGTTATATAAACACCCGATATGATATTTTTTCACTTCTTAAATCAAGATCAGAATTGCGAATTTGTTTGCTGGATCTGCAGGAAAGTTTGGTCTCTTGCAATTTCCAGTTATGGTTTCCAAAATTAATCACTGTTGCGAGAAAGTAACAATCCTTCAATTTATTCCAGCATTCCAGGGCAAAGGAGTTCTGAATGGGATTACAGATGGATGGACTACCCACCACAGGCCAAAGATATCAAACATCCATCTGATCAATCAATAGCTACATATAGAGGTCATTCAGTCTTGCGTACGCTTATTCGCTGCTACTTTTCCCCCGCATATAGGTAAGCACTAATCATAATCTTTTTGTTCATACTTCTCTAGAGGTCCAGAAGCTGGTTTCATATTACCGTCGAGTTTCTTTGTTCAAATGTGATTGGTGATCTTGAAATTTAACCTACTTTTGCATTAATGCGATAGGTACAATTTTGAATGGGTAATATTCAACAGATTTCGAGTTAATCAAACTTGAGCTTTTAACATACTTGATCTTCATGAAATTTGCAGCACTGGACAAAAGTACATCTACACTGGATCACATGATTCTGGCGTTTATATATACGATTTGGTATGTGGTACATGTATTAGTTATTTAGAGCTGCACATTCTTTTTTTTTCTTTCATCTGGTTCCAGACCTGAGTTAATGGATCAGGATACTCCTACTTATCTAGACTTCAAATGAAAGGAGATTAACACTCACCAGTTCATGAGACTTTTGGATAAAAACGGCAACGTATTCATGTTAGGTTTTTCCCAATCTTACCACCAATCCGGTGTGTTGATGTCAATGCTCAAGTGCCAAGTCTGTGGCTTGTGCCACTCTGGAATGCTTGCTTTTTCTTTACTCCCCCTAGCCCCTGAAGATTTCATGACTTTAACTTATGGTAATTTCTTTGGTTAACTCTATGTAGGTAAGTGGAGCCCGAGTCGCGACACTCAAGTATCATAAAGCACCTGTAAGAGATTGTAGTTGGCACCCCTATTACCCAATGCTCGTGAGTTCTTCTTGGGATGGGGCTGTTGTTAGATGGGAGTTCCCAGGGAAAGGAGAAGCACCAGCACCAGCACCTTGCAGCAGAAACAGAATCTGGAGGAGACATTTTTCTTGAACTCACGAGTGATATTGCAGTCAAGACACAGTTTTGTTCAGGACACAATAATCTGGCGAATGTATGATGATTCCTCAAGTTGTACCAACACCAATGAAATAAGCCCCGCCCCTTCTTTTGTAATAAGCATACGCACAAAATTCAGTTGTAAATAAATAACCAAGTATGTGTTAATTTTGATCTTGCAAAACATCCTATTTGTGTACCTGTTCTTGTTATTTTGCTACTTTTACTCGATATGTATAAGCCATTTCAAAAAGAATATATGCGAATGCAAATGAAAAACAGGAAAAACAGTAACGGGAAGGAAATAAAACCAAGTAAATTTCATAGTTGAAAACAGTAATATGGATTGGAAAAAGAAAAAAAGCTTATTAATAACACAGAAATTGTTAAGGGGCCAAAAAGAAAATTAGTACAGGAATACCTCAATCATCCTGTCTACGGTCTACCCCCCACCCCATGATGCAATTTGAGGGGGGGTGACATAAACAAGAAAGGGCCCCTACTTAGGTGATTGATAAAATTTTTTTAAAGCAGGCACTGCAATTGAATAATAACATAATCAATGAGGAACCCTTCTTCGAAAAGACAATTAGTTAATATAATTAATTAATGATGCAGAACCATTACAATTATGAACAAATGTTAAAAGGCATGGCCCCACTTTATTGCAATATTATTTTTGTAACCCCCAATGATCCATCCCCTCCCCTCCCAAAAGATAAAAAAAGAGGAAGAAATGTCTTGTTATACAAGCTTAACAGAAGATCATTTGGTAGGTAGGCAGCAGATTCTTGTTATACAAGATTAACAGAGACTGCCTTCCTGCCCAAGCTTCACAGAATCCAATTACCAAACCAAAAGCATGTTTTTTATTTTCTTTCTCACAACACAAATTCCATGTTCCAGTAATTTTCTAAACCCAGACAGTAGACACTGTAGACACAAAGAATATATATCCCAGCCCAGCATTAGGTTATGGATTTAATAAATTGGGTTTGACTTCTTGTGCCAAAAGAGCTCATAATAATAATAATATTCCATTCAAGGGAAATGCCTTTCAAACCTTTTGGCAGAAGCCAAACAAAAAGAAGAGACAACAAATGAGTCAATTGCTTCAATTTCTTTTTCTTTTTTGTTTGTTAAAGTGTGTCATAGATTGACACTTGTGCTGACTGCTAGCTTTGTTCATGTGCTGTCATCTCTAACCCCCACCTAATCCCAGCTACCTTCACATGTCCTCTTCTTCCATGGCTTTGCAGTTTGCACATTGCATTTCTCAATAAAGAAACAAAGGGAACGTATTCAGTTGATGGTTTGGTTAAGTTTTTACAGGTAAATATATGCACCAGCCAGCCAACCACCACCCACCATCCCGAAAGTTTAAAAGGAACCCAACTTTGAGTTATATTTTATGTTATCTAATCGCATATATGCAAGTTATGATATTGAATAATGTTGCTTCACATTTCACTCAACTACCCTTTTGTAACTGGCTCCAATGATGGCTAATTTTGGGGAGAAGAAGCCCGTGCATAGCAAAAGCCGAAAAGCAGAGTTACCTGCATTGGCACTTGCGGTCCTTCTTCATCTTTCTATCAAAAATAACGAAAAGCAAATCAAGAAAATGATGTGCATGCTGTTCTTGAATGAGACACATCACGACCCGGAAGAACTCAGAAGCTGCTGCTGCTCTCATCAACAACACAGATGAAATTCTGCTTTTTTTTTGGCAGAAAAACTTGTTTTAGCTTCAAACTTGACAACTTCTTCAAAAAAGATAACCCTCAGTCTCCATGGTTGATAGACATGTACATGAGGTTTGGATTGGATTCACTCCTCTTTTCATCCCCTAAATCAAATGTTTTTTGTTCTCATCAGTTCACGAATTCTAAAGTAAAACAAAACCCAGCATATGTCACCTTACATCCAAGTTCGAATCTTCCTCCCGTTAGATTAGATTAATTATTTATATAAGAAGTAAAACGAAAACCATGAGAATAATTAATTATCACAATAATAATATACCATAAAATACATTCACAGAGTCTTGCAAAAAATTCTTCTATTTAATAATAGAGTAGAGCATTAATTTCCCCTACATAGTTACACTATTAATTTCTGAATATCCACAAATCTTCTTTTAATTCTTATTCATCATTCATCATTTTCTACTATTTTCCCCAAAAATAAATAAATGAATCTAAAGGAACCCACCGCCCACAAAATATAGAATATATTAAATTTTAATAAAAACAAAAATATTAACGCCCATCCGAATTTCCCACTTTACCCCCTCCACTCGTTGCACTGCGCTGTCGGCCTAGTCTTCTGCTTCCCAGCCTTCAATGGGCACGGCGTCTGTAGGGGCGGGACCATGCAATTATACTGCAGACACAGCGAGCTGCTCACTGGAATCTCAGCCGTCGGATTAATCTGAATCCCAGTAAGAAAATTGTGCTGCAGATACAGTATCTGTATATTCGCAGCCAGTAACCGATCCACGAAACTACCCGGAACCTGACCCGTGAACCGGTTGTTATTCAGGTACAGACTCTGTACGGTAGAGAACAACGGTGAGATTTCACCCGATAACCGATTGTAGCTGAGATCAATGGTCGATATTGAAACCTGACCATCCGGTTGGACCCGGCCTGAAAACATGTTTCTCTGCAGCTGGAGATTGGTGATTGGGTATGTGAAGACCCGACCCGGAATCGTACCCGTAAACTGGTTCATACTGAGGTCGAGATAGTTGAGCTGGCCTAGCCGGTTCAGGAGGCCGTCGACCGGACCGGTTAGCCGGTTCCAGGAGAGAGACAGGTAATGGAGAGAAGGAGGGAGGGAGTTGGGAGCGAGCGAACCGGAGAGGTTGTTGTGCTTCAAGTCGAGCCGGGTTAAGGTTTGGGAGGCAAACGGAGGGACCGAACCGGAGAGGCGATTGTGGCAGAGAATGACGTTGGAGAGCTCTGGTAAGGTTCCGATAGCTGTAGGAATTGCTCCGGCGAACAGGTTGTAGCTGAGGTCGAGTGTTCTCAGGTTGCGTAGCTGACCGAGACCCGCAGGAATCTGACCGGAGATGAAGTTGCGGCTGACGGCGAGGAACCGGAGGCTCTTCAACTGCGAAATGGATTGCGGCAGAGCGCCGAAGATCCGACCCGGAACCACCGAGAGCTCGGCGAGTGCAGAGAGCTTGCCAACGGCAGGGTCGATCCGACCCGTTAGTCCCGGAGCTCCGGCTCTGGGGTCGCCGAGGTTGAGAGCTATCACCTTATCGGAGTCGCAGTACACGCCGGCGAAGTTGCAGGGGTCGGAAGTGAAGTCCCAGGAAGCGAAGTAGTTGGAGCCAGGCATGTCATTGAGAGATTTGCGAATGGATTGCAGAGCCAAGAAATCAACCGGGTCGAGAATGGCGAAGGCGATGGGATTACACTGAAGCAAACAGATAGAGAACAACGCAATGCACATAAAGCTCTTAACCCTCTGACTCTCCGCCATTACAGGTCAAGTCAACTGGGTTGAGTGAAAGAAGAAGGCTTTGTGTTGTGGGTTTTATAGCAGAGAGAAAGGTTGAGCTTTTAGGGAAGAAGAGGTTGGAGAAAACACTTTTTGGTGAGAGGAAGCTACAGATTTCTCGTGGGAAATAGCGTGAAAGCTTTAATGGAAAAAGTATGGAGTTGGTGATGATGACCAGTATGAGGTTCAGCATCCAAATAGCAAAAATGATGGCTTTGGCTTTGGCTTTGGCTTGGAGAAGAAGGCAATTATTGAGTCTTGTATTGTATTCTACTACAATCTGAGCTCTCTCAAAGCTTTTCTTTTTCTCTGAATATTTTTGGGTGCTGGCTTCTCAGAGAAGACGCAATCACTCACTCTGCAACTTACTACAGGGCACTGCAAGGCTCTTAATTTTTTATTTTTTTATTTTTTGTTATTATTAATATTTTACTGTTTTTGTTTTCTTTATTGGGGCTTGGGATCGGGATCAAACGGTTGTCCGAGCCTACGTGCTTAGGCGGAACCTCAGGTTCGGGTACCAGCTTGGCAACCGATGGAATGCGGGGATCACGTGACCTTGCCGCAACGTCATCAATAGCACGTGGGAAGGTAGAGGGCCTAGTGAAACTGTGATCTGATGTGGAAACTATTTGCCAGCTAGATTTGGTTCCTTCTTAGGAAATGATACTACTTGTCGTTTTTAGGGCTCGGATTCCTACTCGTAATTTACTTTTGCTTGCTATTAGATTATAATTTAGAATGGTATACTTAGATTATAATTCCTACTTTTGCTTGCTATTACTTTTTCTACTCCTTTTTTTATTCCTTTTCTAATCTTCTGTTATTAGATTATAAATTAGAACACGGTCACGTTGATAATGACTTATAACTCAACTGATTAAAAACATTCATTTGTAGATTAAAAGTTTCGTGTTCGAATTATTCATCATCTAATACGCTTGTATTATCAAAAGTTTTATTTCATAGTCAAACTACCAGAAAATTACTCAAAAATATATAATGACTTTGATATCTTTATCACTGAGGAAATGTTTTGGGAAAGAAAAACTTTAGTAATAGTAAGTGAGATTTGATTTTGGATTTTGGAGTACATAAAAGCTCACAAAAGCCCAAAGTCCCACTGCAAGAACATTTCATTATGGTCTCTATAGATGCGCAAGTACATGATGGTATGGGGTAACTTTTGCTTTCTATGAATTTTGTGGTATTTTTGTAATTATGTAACCTGCCAAACTTCTTCAAAAGCCTCAATTCTCAAACAAATTTATTCTCCATAGCTTTCATGATTTGATCTACACCCACTGTTTTTAATTACTATTTTACCAAAATCTTTTATGAAGTTTCCATGTACCTCTCAATCAATATCCCAGGAATGGTACAAAATTAAAATTCCCAATGGCCATTCTGACTGCTTATTTTGTATTTTCAGTTGGCATTTACTTCTCGAAACTTGCTCTCCTTTTTCCTTGAGATGGCTTGGACCCAAAGAAAGGTGAGCCCCATAAAACAAAACAAACCAGCATCAATGGGAGGAGTCAAAGAAGTTGGTAAAAGTTACGAACTTCACAATCTCACATAACTTGGTGTTCACTCCTCCTTAGCTCTTTCTTGATATCACAACTGCCTCCCTGGCTCAAGTCAAAAAGTTACCAAGAAAAACACACTACAATTCCACGTCAAAGGCTGTCAAACAAGTATTAGAACCTTTGATTTGCTTTAAACTATTACAAATCACACCAAAATATATATGTATTTATTGCTATGCAAGCATGAATTGGCACACTTTGGCAGGTAGGTAAAAACACAAAAAAATTTGTATGCAAAATTGATCACGCACGCACTACATATTGTAATTGGCTAAAAATAACAAAATAGTGCTATCCCGTTTCACACAAATATTTATTGTTAAAAAATAAGCAGCAAGCTAGCAAACCCCCATATGCAATGAAGCCCCCACAAAACAATGGTAGTATTTTGTTGGGTTGTGAGCAGATGACACCCACCCCAACAACTAAAACATCCACACATTCCCACTCATGGTTTTGGTTTAGGATATGGTAATGGTTCCATGCCATGCCAGAGACTGTTGGGCATTGCCCTCTTTACCTTACATTAGCAGCATCCGCATTTATGAAACTTATTTGTGCGGTCCCTTTCTTCCACCTACACCACCTTCCGCACAAAATGAGCTTCATTCCCTCCTTTCTAGCTTCAAGTACCACAAGAAGCTGAGATGCGTATGTGTGCGTGTAGCAAGATAGCAAACTCTGATGCATACATGATAGTGGGTTTTTGTCCTCTCTCAAGATTTTTAAGCATTTATGGTTTATTGGCCTCTGTTCATACAAGCTACAAATACATCAACGATGGCAAAAGATGCTCTAAAACTGGTGGCCTGTAGGTATTAATTGTAGAAAAACGTCTTGGCTTAACTTTTAACTTTATATGTGACCAAGCAGTTTGTGTAGGTCTTAATCTCATGAAACAACAGGGTCCCCAAAAAAAATTGATAAGAAAAAGAAAAAAATTTTCCATCCAAGATGCTGATGTGGTGGGCTGCAGGAGATCATTTCACCAATTGGATCATATGGGCTTTGGCCATAACTCAAGTTAGATAATAACAACTTCCTCAGTAAGAATGATGATAAAATGATGTTTAGAGTCTCAGAACAGAGCCTTACATACTCTAAGCAAGTTCTTAAGCTACATTGTTACCAAAACGCTAGGGGGGATGTAGGAAACTTTTCACTAAGTCAAAGTAAATTCAATCTTAAAACTAAAAGAACTCCGGTAAATTATGCGACATCCCATATTTCTCGACGTTTTTCCTAGCAGGGGATTCTTTCAAAGAATTTATTCCATAATAGGAATTGACCCGCCGGCAGCCACGATCTGTTGCTCCAACTACAGTAACCAAAGGGGGCAACGTCAATGGATGATTGAAGATAGGCAGAGAAGCTAATGTAAAATCCATATTGAGATTGTTCAAAGGTAGCAATGCAATGATTCTTTGGAGAATCCCAAGGGATGAATATGTCAAGGTAAGAACATAAGTTATCTCCCCTAGCTCACAAGCATGACTATGCCAAGATTTCCCTTTGGATAATCAAGAACATCTTGGCAAATACCAGCTATCTCAAATAGAATTTTCATGTACTTACCATAAATAAGTATTCAAGCTTGCTCTTCAATGCAGAGCTTTCTTGTTGTACTTGTTGCAAACATCTCAAACACCTGCATCAAACAATATCTGAATCACATTTAGGTGCAACTGCCATGCCACAACCCCTTTCTTCATCGTTAGGGTCAAGTAAAAGCACAAGAAATACAAGTCATACACATGATACCAAGTTCACTTAATCACAGTGGATTCAGCAAAATTGCAACGTTAGTGTAGTTAGATTATCAATTTTCCTTCAATTGAATAACAAAGACTTCCGAAGTTCTAGTCCTAATTTTATAATTGCATCGTTAACAAAGGCAGAGCACCCGTTGACTAATTTCCAATTTGATGGTACTTCTGAAAAATAATATATATCATAAATCAATCGATCTTGGTTCAGCCAACAGTTGCAGATATTGATATTCATGAAAAGAAAAAAATTGCTCAAACTTGAATAAATTCATCGAGGCATGTGTGGCAAAAATTTGTGTCAATACCCTAAACTGATGGCGCCACTTCTTTAAGTATTAAGTGGCTAAATTTTCAAGCTTACAATGAAACAAAAAAAAAAAAGAATGAAAATATCAGCATGAAGCAAAGCTACTTACCCTTCAAGGTTCTGGGCCTCACAAGAATTTCTGAAGTTGATGCATACATTTTTAAGTCTTGATGCACCTATCCTGTAAACCACCGAATTCTATGATCAATTAATCACTTCAAAAAGAAGAAGAAAATGAGAAAAAAAATTAATGTGCAACTCCAGAGCTAGGTAATCCAAATTTCAAATAACAAGCAGACCAGTTTTTAGTTTTTTTATGCTCCATATAAGCACTATCATTTGCACCTTGCAGCAAGCCAGGCATTTGAATTGAAAGAAAACAGAGAATAAAACAAAAGGTAATAGAGCTTGGACATACCAGGCACTGCTACCCTTGAATTGATGGACGTACGCATCTACCTGTTTGAAATTCACAACATTCTGTTCTCTACAAAAACAAAGAAAATCCAATTAAAATTGTTTCACCTAGCTACCACTACAGCCAAAAATTAGGAATAAAAATCTCCAAAGTGAAGCAAACCAGAATAACACTTGAAGGTTAAGACAAAAAAACTCACAGAGCCCTGCCCATATTGTTGAGAAGCTTCTCAGAATCTTGAAAGAAAAGAGAAACAACCTCAACCACAAAATCTGGGCTGCTTTCATCCTGGAGCTTCTTTAGCTGTGCAAACTGGTCGTCCAAGAATCCCTTTTCACCACCAAAAAAATCCAATCATCAAAATTCCTTCAACGACCCAAAATTCAAAAACAAAAAGGAGAAAACAAATCCAGTTTTGAACAAAATAACAGTTTGTTCTGAAGAAAGATCCATTTGTTTCTATAAGCAACTTATCCTTTTAATCCGAAACAATAAAAGCGTCAAACAATATGAAAGTTCCTAACTTTACACACGAACTAATCTTATACTCCAAACAATGAAGTTTCTTTTGCTGAAATAAACGAAACCCAGAAATCTTTATCCCTATAAACAGGCAGAGGTCGACAGAGAAAACCCAGTAGAAATCCCAATCATCATCATATTAATGAAACTTGTAGAAAAGGGAAAGGAAAAAAGAAAAAGAAAGCAGAAACCTCTCGGCGCAGAGACTGGGTGTAGTCGAACCACTGTTTCTGCCACTGAGTCACAGCATCCATGGTTGCTTTCTTGCTCAGTTGCTGCTACAAGTTACAGCCACAGATGACTCAAAAACGATAGTGTGGAAATTGGCATATCACAAACGGCTTTGACCCTCGACTTAACTTATAAGGTTGTACAAGAAAAGAGTTACAAACGTGTGAAATCTTGAAAACGCTTAACTGACCTGCCACTGCCAGAGAAGGATTTGGTCAATATCACCGGAAACAGCTCTGTCTTAATTAATTTCCAAATAATATAAAATGTCTATCTTAGTTAGTTAATTACCAAATAAAAAGGGACAACTAATCATCTCGCTTATTAGTTTATTCGATATTATTATTATTATTATTATTTTGGTTATGTTTTTCTTCCCAACATATATATATATATATATATATATATAAGAGGGTTCAAAATTATGTTAATTGGTCAGGAGAGTAAATTACTCCTCTGAATTTAAAGTTGAGTTCTTCTGTTTGTAAATTAAATTAATTTATAATAGTTTAAAATATGGCGTGCATAAACTAAACAAAAATAAAATAAACGAGGGTGCATTGGCACCACGCAAGTGGTATGAGGTGTCCTTGACTGCTTTTGTATTTATGTTTGCTTGAAATTGAAAACCATGTCATTGTCTTAGGCTTGCAAGCAATTACGGACTGAACCAATGAAGACCATTCTATATGTTGGTGGGGCGGTGCAATACGCATGGAGATGGAGAGGATCCATATCCACCTAAGCAATAATGATATGGTTATTTTTTGCTAAATATGGTTTGATGCCTAGTCTAGAGAGACCACCCATTTTTATTAACTTCGCATGAAAGGACACAAGTCAAGCGCACGCCCAAATCATGAAACTTTAGGAAACCCTCTACCAATACCAACCAATCACACAGAGCTATACTAGGAATTTTATATTAGCTTCGCTTCGGCTTCACTAATTTAGGAAAAAGCCCAAATCTGGATATCCTTTCCCCACTTGACCCAATATTTAGGACTGGGTGCAATTTACATAGCACCAAACCAGGCCCGCTCAACATACTTAGTTAGAATCACTCCAGTAGAATAGAGAACAACAGCATCACCAGGCTTCCACTGCTTTATTTTATTTTAACTTTTTTATTTGTATACATGTGCGACGCAACGTCTCTACTTGGTGATCGGATCTTTGGAAAAATGTCTCCATTAAAATTTAACTTTTAACTTAAGTAGTTAAAGAGCATTTGTTCATATCATGTATTTGGTGATTGAATCTTTGTTTTCTTTATTGGTTTTTAAAAATAAAAAAAATACAAATACAAATGATGGTGTAAAACAATTTTAAACTACCCTAATTTATGGAGAATGTGATCGAAGTCAAGTGCAAAGAGAGAATGCACATTGCCGGCCAACTAGCCTAATTCACATGTATATCATACAATAACTGTTCAGCTGAGCTATTACACTCAGACCATTGTTGACACTACTTAAAAAATAGGCAAATAACACAATTTCCGATTTACTTATTCTCTTTATCACTTTCTTTTTATTTTATTTTTCCATTTCATAACAACAGAAGAATAAAAGTATTATACAAACTTGGAGAGAACTTGTTTCACACCAAATTTATCTGTACAATACACAAGAGGATCGGTGAAAAGTTCAACGCGAGCAATAGCAATTCCAAATCCACTTTCTACGACTCGCCCCCTTCCCCACCGCTACCACAATCCATTAAAAAAATTTAATTTCCATCTACAATATGTACAATACCAAGAGAAAGAAGATAAGTCACCTTAATTTGGGAACAAAATAACTTTATGCATTACATATTGATTGTCGGAAGAGGCAACATGCGGCTTTAATTTATACATCAACCTGCCAAAAAGAAAAATACAATAAGGTCGCTACCAACCGAATTATAAACACTTTATGAAAATTAAAAGGAAGCTTGTAAAATAACGTTCTGTGAAGCAATAGGTTTAGATTTTAACCTTCATCAGAAAAGGCAAACATGCCTCCAAGCATTTCACTATCTTCCTCATCCATGGCTTTCACCTTATCGCAGTGGCTACTGTCACTGTCAACATCATCAGTTATGACTTCAGTTAACCCATGGCATCCATTCGGCACCAATGCGTTACAATGCTCCTCCTGGAAAAACTGCGAAAGATCTATTGGATGCTGCAAAGTGGGAGCCCCCTCTGCCACGATATTGGTACTTGAAGGATGTTGATCAGAGTATAAAACTGAGACCTCACTGATCCCAATTGCTTTTAAAGACAGGCCTTCTTCAGCAGAAACTCTTCCTCCTGGGGTCAACTTACTTTCTAACACAGGAAAACCGTTGGTGAGACGACTGGAAACTTGAGAATCGATGTTCTTAAAATGTTCAGATGGAGTACACAGAATGCTGAAAGATATATGGTTTTCTAATGAAGGCTCAACAATTGTATTGGCTCTTCTTTCCGGGCCATTCAAGATCTGACAAACTGTTGTGCGGGCCTTCTCATTGTTCATTTGATCAAAATCGAGGAAATGCTCAATTCTTCTTGACGAACCTGCTAGGAATTCAAATAGGAATTATGTGGACGCAATTAGTCAAAATGATCAGGAAGGTATTTCAGCTATAATAGAGAAAAGTTTACACGAGCCAACATCTGGGTTTATCATACATCTGGACAATTGACTCAAAAAGGCTTTGCAAGAACAAAAATAGATATGAAATCTCCATTCCTATTTTTTCTCGAACGCCCGATGAAGAAGCAGCAGTCCAAGATGGACAGGCAGTCTAAGATAATAAATATATATTGATTGAAGCATATTTTCTATATATTATATCATACCCCCATCTGAGCTTTCCGTGGAGCTAAGCGATGCAGGCTTTGAGTGACAAATAACAGTCTCTTCCAAGATCTTGTCTTGAGCTTGATGAGGTTCTGACAAAGAATGACTGGGAAATCTCCCACCCGGGACTCTGAATCATACAATCAAGTGAGCATTTAACAAGTATCAGAATGGTAGGAGAAAGGCACAGACACGTGTATGACACACACCGGAATGCACTCATGCATGATATATATAACAGTACCTTGCCCCAGAACCTGGTAAGCTCAGATCAACCAAAACTAGAAACTTTTAACAAGATGCAGACACAAACATCTCCAGCAAGGATCAAAACACTATATTATTTACATTTCGGAGTTTTAAGAATGTGGGTTGGACAATAGATGAAATGGTTGTCACCTGTCATCCCAGCTTGATTTGATGATATGGAACTGCTCAAAAACAGGCAATAATTCCTTCTGTCTCATTTCAATTTCATGAACAGGGACTTTTTCAATTTCAAACTCTCCATCAGCAAAACTATCGACTCTTGGACAACCCATTGTATAAAAACAAATCTGGAACAGTGAGAAGAAAATTACCACCAAAATAGAGAAAATAAAACCGGAAATGTAACCTTGACAAGAAATACCTTGGACTTTTGCCATATTGGTAATCTCAAAGAACTTACTTGCACCTCTGCATTAGAGAGGTACCAGTGGGACCTATCATTGAGCTTTCCAGAGTAAGTTTCCAGTCTCCTTTCCCCCCCAACAGCACCATTTAAGTCTAGAGACTCCATTCCATGAGTACCATCAGAACCTGATTTATTTTGGTTTATTTCTGCTACGTCTTGTCTATCAGATGTGGTACCTAAAACAATGTCCTCTCTTTCTGGCCAGTCTGACCGCCTACATACATCCCACCATTGAATAGGTTCAACTTTCACTCTCAGATCTTCCTCCTGCATATGCATAGATGTAGCTGCCTGGGTACCACTATGACTCTGATCTACCCCTATCCTTGGCTGAAGTTCATGTTGAACTACATGACCAGATGGAGTATAAACTAATAGATGCTCCAAGGTACTGGTCCTTGAGTTACTCTGCCGAGGACTTTGAGATAATGAATTATGGAATACAGCTGCAACAGCACCAGATGGCACAAACACCTTCCCCGTTGTAGAAGAAGCAGTGTTGTTGACTGGGCTAAGCCATCCAAAACTGCTATATTTTATCCTGCTCACAACGGAAAGAGCAACAGGTGCTGGGGGTGGACAAGATTGTTGATTAAAAATGCAAGAAGAAGTAGACCACCAAGGTAGAGATAAAACTGGATATAGGGAGGGTTCTTCACCCTGAGTATTAAGAAGTCGAAATCCAGCATCTCCACCAAAAGGGGATAAAACAAAAACATGGCAGGTCCCCTTGGATGAAACAATTGCAACCCACTGACTGTAATGACTAAAGCAAATGTCCTGGATCATCTGCCAGAATAATAAAAATTGAGAAAAATGCATAAATAGAACATACAACACAAATTACATGGAAGAAATGAATGAACATCTTTAAAACTACATATATGCACTAACAGCTGATGTTATTCCACGATGCAACTTGTAAAGGTGCACATGAGATGAGCTCCAATCTAAGTTCTGACCACCTGATCCACTGTGTTTGCTTGAAGGCATAATCCGGAAAATATTAATGTTATTTCCATATATGGAGGCTGTAACCAGAAGGGTCCCACTGGGATCGAAACATAGAGCAGATATTGGGCTAGTATGAGCTTTAAATTGTGATATAACAGCTTGGGAAACAAAATCTTTGACAACAACCTGCAAGCAATCATTTTAATCAAGTAATGAATAAAAACTTTTTACTCAAAGCTAAAACTTAAAACTTCTGGTTATCAGCCAAGGCATAAAACAAAACTGTACTGAAACATCTGATAACCATCATGTAATTATTAAAGATCTCACTTCTTTTTCCTCGAGGTTTTAATTCTTATAGGATAAAGTATTAGAACTAAAAAAGGAAAATAAGACAGTCTATGAGGATGCCATAAAGCTTTGTGATCTATGTCATTAGCTGTGTAATATAGATAAGCGTTATGAGGAAAAATTAGCACCATAGAGTACAAAATCATCTATATGTCTAGCCATCCTACTAAAGATGAAATCAAGGATTGAGAGAGCTAAATCCAAGCAATTATATGAAGTTAAGAATTACTAAAGAAAAATAAAGATTGTCCACATTATCATGCTAAAGCAAACAACAACAGAGCCCACCTGTTTCAGGATAAAGAACAAACAGAGACTCAATAGTTAGAAGAGATTATTCAATTTTGTAGCTTGCATGCCTAGACAAAAGACCATTTGTGAGATTTTCATTTAGTACATTGCAAGATGCAGTAAAACAATTCATGGTGAGTAAAGAACTAACCATTCCTGCATTATCCATCTCTGTTCCTGCATGCCGACTAACTTTCCAGCCTGAATTTGATGATATTGGAGAGTTAGATCCATCTGGGAGCAGATCTTGACAGTATTTGTACAAGGTTTTGCATCCCATGTCACCCAGGTTAATTATTCCAGCAGCCAAATGTTTACTAGACTCCATCGCATAACGAGCCACATAACTACCACTGCCAGGTGATGTAGATGGACTAACTCCTGGAGAAGGAGTGAGGTTTTGGGGTCCTAAGCGACCTGTGTTTGACACTAGTGGGCTGTTGGAAGCATAGGCTAACCACCTTGGACCCACAGCCATTGGGCCATAACCAACATTAAACCCAATTGATCCTTGTCCGGCTAGCTGAGGAACAGGATAGGTAAGAACACTGAATTTGTTTTCGAGGGTGAGCGCGTCAAAGCAGTAAATCTGCCACCAAATATCAGGAAGATGAGTCAAAAATCTGCATCTAATCTCTTTTATACAGAAGGTGTAATCCTAAGTATTCAATCTCATACTTTTTAATATTCTCACATTCTAATATATGTCACATATAAGCGAGTGCTTACTTGAGTTGCAAGACCCACAGCTACTATCCGAGGACTGCATCTAATCATACACACAGCAGACCGAAATCTCAGAACATGCACATAACCGTGGGACCTAAGGGAATAAAACCGAACAGCTGTAGGAGAGCCGACAGGGTTTCCTGGCCGAGACTCCGAATTACTATCCCTGCCTATCCCTCCCAAGTGGCTCGTGGTATGAACAATCCCTGGACCATTGGTGTCGTCTCCAGCAACAACCAGCAGCAATGGATGCGCCATTCTGAATCCTTGGTTACCATCAGATGCTGCAGGAGAGGGCTGCATCTGTAAGAATGAAACTGGGCCATCGCGCTTTGAAACCAGTTCGCTGAAATTAGAGGCATCCTCTACATCAAAAACTTGAAATCCGTTCTGATAACCAAGTAAGAGAACATGCTTAAAGGCAGAGTGACTAAGCTCTAGCCTGCCAAAGCCAGCCCAAGTTACCTATTCACCAATGGAAGTTAACAAACATACAATGTTAGTTAATTAGTATATATGCATTAAACGGACAACCCAGTGATCAAAACCTGGCTCAGAAGAAACATTATAGTAACCGCCAAACTCAACAAGAAATTTGCTAATTCACATAAAGCAACATAAATTGAAGAGAACATTCACAATTAAAAGCTGCCACCAAATCATTTTCCTCAAAATTCAAACCAAGTAAACAATTTAGAGCCAAACAAACTTGAATACAGCTATTCAATCATGCTGCCCAATCACTATAATTCTCTCTCACCCTAATATATCATAAATAAAAAAGCACATCAATCAGAAAATCCAAAAATAAGCTCCAGATTTTTAAAAAAAACACCAATAACCAGTTGAAAGCCAAAAAAGGAAACAACTTTAAAATTAAACAAAAGCGAGGAAACACTAAATTTAGAAATCGCTTTGCACCTGATCCTTTTGATCCTCGGAAGCAGAAATAGAAGCAGCTACAGACGCACCAGCAGAGCGAACTGTAGAAGCGACGGTGCTCGCATTCGTCGAAACAGTTTTGAGGCACGACGATATGATCCTAAGTGAGTTCGGCAACAAGCCATTGTTCTTGCCCTTGCTCTTCTTCATTCTCCACCACCACCTTGACCTCGCACTAAGTGTCTTCTCTCACCCGCCACCACCGCCGGATTTAGCTTCTCCACCGCCGTGACCGCCGACGAACATCTCCGATCGCCGAAGATCGGATATAGCATCCGCTAATTGAAATCACAAAAAAGAAAAAAAAAAACGATGTATGAATATGAAGGTCCTGGTTTCTTTGACTTGAACAAGGCTCTTCAACAAGGCGTGTGTCTTCTTAGCTAAATTCGCTCGCTCTCTATGATCAGACTCCGTATTTTTCTTTTTCTTTTCCTTTTCCTTATCCCTCGCTTTCAGTTTTTCTACCTTTTTTTCTTTCTCATGACTTCTCTCTCTGTGCTGTGTACGCTGTTGTATAGTTATGTTTTGTTTCTGTGGCGCAAAACCAATAATAATACTCTCCGAGTAAATTATAGAAGCATCTGCTCCAAAAAAAGAAATTAAAAAAATCTCTGAGTAAATTGATTTTTTTTTATTGTTTATATTTTGGCCAATTTTTTTTCTTTATACAAGTAATAATCTGCTTTGATGTAATCTATTACCGGGAATTCAAACTTAGGTACAAAGTAATAGCATATGTGTTCTACCCAATTTAATTAAATTCATGCCTGCATTTCAGTTATTTCTTAAATCTTATTAAACGCATTTTGTTAAATAGTTTGGACACAATTATTGTGCCCTTTGTTTAGATCTGTTCATTATATTATATCAAAATATCAAACGTATTGTGGTTAATTTATCAATATTTTCCTTTTACTTTAGCAAGGGAAAAAAATAACAAATGTTAAAATCTCAAGTAATTTTAAATATGATACCATTTTTCAAATAGAAACAGAAGCATGACACCATTATTTAGATGTTTAAATCAATCTTTTGTGATTAATTAATTCACTATTCATATTTTCTCAAGAGATAAATTATTTTATTTATTTTTAAGGCTTATTATCACAAAATATTTCTAAGGTTTATGAAACTATCATGGCTTATTATCACAAATCATCTCTAAGGTTTACGAAACTATCAGATTGCATCCTTAATATTTTTTTTTGTGATTCATGGTCCTCAAGATTAGTATGTGTGATCACAAATGGTCCATGTCGTTAGGTTTCGTCAAAAACTCTGTTAGTTTGTTGATGTTGCAGATATATATATATATATATAAACATTCCTGAGGTTCATGCACCTATCACAAATGGTCCCTACGAAATTTTTTAATTTAAAAATATATATTATATTTTAAATACATGTGACACTATATTATTGTAGATGTGGGCTCCATATATATGCCACATCAACAAACTAATGGAGTTTTTAAAAAATAATTTAAAAATGAAAAAACTAAGAGTTTAGGTTTCATAAATGGTCCTCAAGATTATAATCCTTCTATAAATGATTTTTTCATTTATAAATAATTTTAAAAAGAAAACCAAAATTTTATGAATTTTAAATTAAAAAATTAAAAAATTTCTTAGGGACCATTTGTGATAGGTGCTGAACCTCAAAGATGTTTTATGATATATATATATATATATGTCAAGTCAATACACTAACGGAGTTTTTGACGGAACCTAACGGCATGGACCATTTGTGATCGCACATACTAACTTTGAGGACCATGAGTGCCATAAAAAAACATTAAAGATGCAATCTGATAGTTTCGTAAACCTTAAGGACGTTTTGTGATAATAAACCTATTTTTAATTGTACACAAAATTTGACTGATTAGATCTGATTAGATAATAAAATGATGAATACTTTAAAAACTTGTGTTTAGAACTTGGAAATGATAAAATTGAATGTGTAAATTATCATTTTTGTTTTACTTTTCCAAAAAAGAAAATAAAAATTAAAAGGAGTGGATAAAAAAGAAGTGGCGTGGTGAGTAGAGCGGGAAGGAAGGAGGAGAGTAGGGACTTTAGCGTCAGAGAGTAATTGTGGTGACGACTTTGGTTGGGTGATATACGCCATCCGGCGTGGGGTTGCGTGCCAGCCGGATTCAAACAAAACTTGCCGATACCATCTATGGCTTGTGTCCCAGCCTAGCCTAGCCTAGCCGCTTGCTTGTCTAGCCAAATTGTTAGCTTCAAATTCAATTCAAACACAGATTTATTAGCTTCAATTCAAACACGGGATTTATTAGCTTCAATTCACACTCCATGTTCACGTTCATGTTCATGTTCGTGCATCCCTCTTCATCATGATAATTGACACCCTATTCTTCATCATGATAATTGACACCCTATTGTCATTATAATAATTGATATTTTATCTGTCATTCATCACGTAAAGAGAGAGACATACACATAAATTCATATGACCTTCTGAAATAATATATAATCAATCAATGTGATAATTAAAACAGTTTGCTTAACTTACTAACATTCATTTCTTTGATTGTAGTTTGTATTATGTACATGGGTTGGATAAACAAATTGTCACTCTTTCCTTTTGTTCTTTAACTCTTAAATACACTTACACAGTTTGAGAACCATAGTCGTCCTTTCCTTCTTTGGACTTGATGGACCAAAACCAGAAACTCCTAGTTTCCATTCCCATTACTCCAAAAGTTCCCATGTCACATTACTTGTCTCATGGGACAACAACCTCATGGCTTCCACAGTTCCAGGCGAACCCCCACTCCATAATGCCGATTAAGGTCCTTTAATTCTTGGTTGGACATGGTCTTCTGTGTTGATGTGCTCATCCTGAAATGCTTTCCGGTAAAACGGCATTCGGCTTTTCTTCATGCACTTCAAGCTGCTAAGATCTCCAGTCAAAAGTTGTACCACCTAAAAACACCATGATTAACATCTCATCTTGTTTTACATGCTTAATCTTATGAAACTTACCAAAAGCTTCATAAGCAACAGCTTTTGGTTTATTGGTTATAGGAAACAAACAGAACATACCTGATTCATACTTGGCCTTCGTATTGAGGACTGTTGTATGCATGCAGAAGCAACCAGCAATACGAGATTCATCTGCCGAGTGTTGTACTCATCTCTTAGAGAAGGATCGACTAAGCTTTTAACCTCATTCTTTTTCAGCAAGGGCTTTGCCTGGTGGAATACATAAACAAATTCTGCATTATGAATATCCATTTGTTTTGACTTGTTTGAGAATATTAAACGAATGTGAGCGCCATTTGCTTGCGGACATCCTAATGGGAAAGAAAATTCCTAAACAACGTACCCACAAAACAAGGCTTTGCTGAGAGTAATCTAGTGCTCGGCGTCCGGTGACTAGTTCCAACAGCACCACACCATAGGCAAAAACATCAGTTTTTTCATCTACTATGCCGTGCAGTAGGAACTCGGGAGCAAGATAGCTGTGAATTGTGATGAATACATATCAGATTAAGGCTAGCTAAAGTATTTGATGGATTATAGAAGAGGAGGCAACTATAAGGTTTACATACCCAAATGTGCCCTCAAATTTTGATATAGTGTGGTGAGTCCATTTCTCTGGTAGCCATTTTGCAAGACCAAAGTCACAAATCTGTATGAAAGTCATCCCAGCATTATAATTATTTGCGTTATGCGTAAATTGTAAATAAATAAATAAAAGCAGAAAGAGTACAACAACAAGGGCATTCAAGCTACAGAATGTCAAGTTCAAAAGGGTACCTTGGCCTCAAAATCCTCTGTTAGCAAAATATTTGCAGCCTTAATATCTCTGTGGATAATTCTCCTTTGACAGCCCTCATGAAGATATTGTAAACCCTTACCTGCACCTAATGCAATTTTATACCTGATCCCCCAATCAAGCTTCTCCTTTGAACCTATAAAATAAATCAGTCAGTCAGTAAACATGATATTCACCAAGGATAAAAATATATATAAGCTGGAACACACTGCTGGTTTTACTCTTCTTTTTTTATGAACAAGGGGGGCAAAAGCCCCAGCACAAACAAACTAACCTGCTGGTTTTACTTTGTGTTACATTAAAATAGAAGCATGATGGCATGGCATCAAAACTGTGGGCTTACTTACCATAAAGCACAGAAGCTAAGCTCCCTTTTGGAGACAATTCCAGAACCAAGTGCATCCCTCCTTCAACCCCATACCCAATTAACCTGGCAGTATTTGGATGATTCACGTGAGCCATGATACCAATCTCTGCTAAGAAGTCCCCGGTAATCTCTTCCGGTGTCCCCCGGGTTAGCCGTTTGACTGCCACAAGTTGCCCATTTGGTAGACAGCCCTTGTAAACTTCAGCATAACCCCCCTTTCCAATCTGATTTTCTATACCAAAACAAGAAAAACAACTATTATTTATGCAGTGAAATTACTTACTAACTCTTCCAAAATTGGCATTCTGAAAAAGAAAAAATAAAAGTAAATGTGAAATTTGAAGCACAGCACAAGTTTACATACCGTGGCTGAAAGACTTGGTGGCAGCCTGGAGCTCATACAGGGAGAAGTTCTTCCATGGTGACTTGAAAGGGTACATATCATCAATATCTGACTGAAACTTCGGCGTTATAATCTCACGCATACTACTGCTCATTCTTTTTGAGAATTTCACGAGAGGATGCATTGTTGTGGCTATGGGTTTCTTGGATTTAGTTCTCAATAATTGCACAAGTCCATGCCACCGAGAAGTTGGTTTTGATATTTGGTGATTTTCAGAGTCCGCAGTCGGCTCTTTGGAAAAGCTTGTTTCAGAATCCGAACTCCTAAAATAGTCCTCAAGAACTCCTTTGGGAGAGTCCGTCTCAACATCTTCCTTCATTTTTCAAAGATCACAACCTACCAAACTCCAAAAAATTTCAATTCACCCAATCGTCTCTTTGCTTTTCTGCATATATATGGCCCATCAAAACAGAAAGAGTAAGAGGAAACCTAAACAAAAGAGGGATTGCAAGCAACCCATTAAGGAAAGTTTTAAAATTAGAGGAAAACTAGGAAACATATGCATGAAAACCCAGAGAAGATGTGTAACCCAATAAGAGAAACAAAAACTGAAGAAACCCAAAAGAGAGAGAACAATAAACGGAGTTAAGGTATATAAGCTCTATTTTAACATGCAAACACTAATTTGAGGCAAACCCACAAACAGAAACTGTGCAAACTTAGATGTCAAAACAGAAACCCAACAAAACTAATAGAAACAGATGAGAAACTCTGAGGTTGAGCATACCACAAAGACTGAAGAGTGAAGGTTCTCTTAATCTTCTCATACACAAACAGAGCAATAAAACAGAGGAAGAGAGAGAAAGTGTGCAGAGATTTGGAAGAAGGTGGACTTGGATTCGGAATTACTCTAACCGTTTCAACGATGTCTCCCTTTTCAAGGTTCCCCGGGAAACTATTCACAAATCCTTTTTCTTGTATTTTATTGCAAAATTTTGTAAATATATGTGGCAACAGGAAATTCTCGGTCCTAGGATGTGGTCCGTGCGTGGGATTAATTTGGTCAAATATAGCTCCGATTTGGTCTCCTTTAGGATTGTGCCATGTTGGATAATCTAGCATGTGTGATTTTTTGACACTTGGATTCACTTAAGCCAAAGTTTAGACTACTTCGTTCTAGTTGAGCAAAAATCAAAGATGGTAGTAATGTTTATCTCTAATTAAAGATGGTAAGCAAAAATCATTCTGATAAAATAATAAAATATAAAGTCTTAATCTTTGGCGCAGTTTGGGATGTGAGAAAGGCCGTTGATTTTATTGGTAAAATGTTACGAGTAGAATAAGTTTTGGTTTGATTGAGATGTTGAGTATTTTTTTCAACACCAAACTTTCTTTCTTTATGGGTTTTTTAAGGCAATGTTTTAACGGTGTCATCTTAGGAAGACCTATATTTTCTAGTTTTTCTAGGTGTACTGTTTTATTGGAAAGTTAATGAAGTTTTTCGAAAAGGAAATATCAATTAAAACAAAAACAAAACGGGCAAGTCTCCGTTGCAAGGCTTATTATCACCAGGAAATCCTTACTATGATCGGATATTACATATTTGTAGCATAATCTTTTTATTGCTAGAGAAGAAAGCATGGATTCTTATTAATTAATACCAAAAATTGGTACCCTATTCTAATTCCTAGTGCGAATTGCTAAATTTTTAAATAAATAAAAAACTAGTCCCATTTTATATTTTTTGTGGTTAATTTCCATGATATCGGTTTTTTTTTTTGGGTTCGAATTCCATGGTATCGAATTCTTGTGAACTAGTTATAAGAGTTGACAACATATGCCTATTATGTATAGTGATGTTGACCTTTGTGTCCAAAGTCAAATCAGTTGAACTTAAAATTAGGGTAGATGGTAGGATTGGTAAGCTTACTTTTGTTATGGTTGTGGTTTGGTGCCTAATATCAATATCAATATAGAATTAGCACACAATCGTAATTAATTATAATGATGATTATGTATACATGCGAAAGCAAGACTGGTCCAATGATGCAGACGTCATAAGGTGGTATATTGGTTTATGTGGAGCATACCATGAGTGAACCTATGGTAATAATCATATAGGCAATTTTCAGAATTGTAATCTTTTGGCAACGTCGATCTTATGAAGAGTATTAAAAAGATCCAATCCAATTGGAACAAAACGACAGATGCATAATTTCATTTGTTGCGTTTGGTTACCGAAGAAGATTTATTCATATTTGACACCATAGTGGCTTGTACTTGTTTCTATTCATTTTATCAATAAAATACTATCGCTCTTTATAAAAAAAAAACACTTAAATTGGATAAATTAAACACAATTTAAGTCATTGAATGTAATTTTTTTGTAATGTATTATAGAATAAAAAACAATGGCCTTTAGATTTGATGATAATGGTTTCATGTGTTTTAATATATTTTTCTAGTTATTACAAATTACAATTCACTATCCAATTCAATTTCAATTGGATTCTTTGGATTGGATTGAAAAATTCGCAATCTAATTTGCATATAATCAAGCACGAATTGATTAAATTTTATTGGTTTCAAATCAACGAGTACCTTTAATTCCCATGCCTCAAAATTATAAAGATCCCTCAAAACAACTACCGAAACAAGTATATTTTGTTGCTTTTGTAATCATATGAATGTAATCATTGCAGGCACTATGCATGGAATCAAAACCCTCACACAATGAATTTAGATTATGTTCATGATTACGGACATTCTTCACTCACAAATCAAGAAATTGCTCCATATAATCATACCCATCATCAAATAGTTAATACATTTTTAGTTTGTCTCACATCACATATACACACTAGTTTGGTGCATAAGTCGCTTGTTTCTTAAGTTTATATACCAATCCATGAGTGATATTATAATTTTAAAAAATAATGTCGAAATGATTCGAGGATACTCAGAGTCAGCTTTCAATGTTGTATTCTCTGGTAGGTGGCGGATTGCAATCCCAGCATAATAAATCAAGGCTTCAGATATTCTCACTGGTCAACAACTCTCTCATTATTTCTTAGATTAAAAACAATATATCTTATTTAATTCCTTTTCTGTTTTTCCTTTTCCCTTTTTATATTCGAAATTTACACAGAAATATTTACACTTATTCACCAAACAAAGAAGACTTAAATTAAATTACTGCACGCGTAATAAATAAATAAATAAATAAAATTGAAGTTTTAGATCAAAATAAATTTTAATTCTTCCAAAAAGAGAGAGAAAAAAGAAAAGAAAAGAAGAAGCCATGATTACATATCCCCTGTATAAGTTGTTACATGTTTCTTGGATGAGAAGGAATTGCATGACAGAGTTTTCTTGTGCAAGTTAGCATAAATTCTTTTTGGGATTTTTTAGTAAAATCTCACGCAATATAACTTGTGGGGGGATATGCGGTGCGAGTTTGGTGTTTGTATAATTTGTTTCCATGTGGTGTGGGTTATGGTTTATATATATATATGTTGAGGCAATCACAAGACAGGGAATTTTATTTTATTTGCCTTTTCTTTTTCCTTTTTTCTAACGAAATGAAACGATTTTGTGATCAATCATTAAATCATTAAATATTATAAAATCAGGTCCACAACACACACATCATGCCAAAGATGATATTGATTGGTGAGTAAAGTTGTATGTAGTTTGGATTTCACGATGTTCCTCCTTGCGTTCTACATCAACTGGAAGAATTAATAAGAAGTGAGAGGTGGATTATTTATTTATTTTCTTCTTGCTTTTCAAGTTGAAAAGGAGGCTGAGCTGAAAGCTTCAAACCAAACAGAGCCCCGAATAATTAAGAACCTTCACTTACTATTGTTTATTTTTATACCGGCGATAATAAAGGAGGGATATGTTTATACATAAAAAGATAATTACGTTTGTTACACCTCCTTGGCTTGAATTGGCTTGGTTAAAAGTTGATTCCATGTTTGTTGTCACCTGGTCCTAATATTAAGTGGGATTAGTAATCCCAGGCCCACCAAAAACACATTCTTAGGTGTTCTTAGCTAAATCCATGTGAAAATGAGGGACTATTAGTCCCGACCAAAACTCTGCAACTAACTCCACCGACGCGCCGGCTGCAACCACCCTAAACCCTAAACCACCCAACGGCAATCACAATCACCGACTATGGGTTGTAGACGGCGATGGCAGGCAGCAACAGCGATGGCAGACGGCGACGACAAAACACGACGACGATTGAAGCTGTTCCACGATTTATCTTTGGGTCTTCATTGAGTCTGCTTCTACCCTCTCTCTCTCAAGTTTTTTTGTGGATAATGATTTTGGTGTGGGCTATGGATTTCTGCCATGATTTAGGTGTGAGCTCCTGCCTCTCCCTCAAATTTGTTTCTGCAAATTACTTACCACACCAAAGCCAAAGTATCTGAATTGGATGATGTTTTTAGGTGGGGTAGAAATTAGAAGAAGAGAGAATATAGATTGAAAAGAAGAGAAGGAGAGAGAGCAGGGAGAAGAAGAGATGAAAAAGAAAAAAGACGCAGAGAGAAGATGAAGAAGAAAGAGTAGAGGGAGAGAGAAGAAAAGTAAAAATAAAAAACCTACCCATGGGCCATGTTATGTTAGCCCGATACAAATAGGAATTGGGCATGATCATGTCGGGTTAGGTATGAGGCTTGAATTTGCTTGGGCTGTGCCACAGCCCATCTCTGACAATCGCAGACTAATTTTGAGATTTGGTATTAACCTTCTCAATTAGATCCAAAGGATAATCTACTGATGCTTAATTGGAGTGATTTCAATAATGTGAAATGAATTACCATAAGAAATATAATGTTATATGAAAGTGCAGTTGAAGTTGGGTTTTACAAATCAATTGCTCATCTCTCTCATGCCCAAGATGAAGTTGGGTTTTAGAAATATAATCAAATTGAACGGTCTAGCAGAATATTTAAAATAGTATAGCCGGGCGGCTGTACTCTTAAAATATTATATTTAAAACGGCTTTACTCGCTGAATATATTCGAATATTTTAAGAGTATAGCCGCGCGGCTATACTGTTTCGAGGTCTTTTTGAAATGGGTTTTCGTGATTTTGATGTTAATCGAAAATCCTACGGATTGCCCCTGAATGGTGTGGTGTTCTGGGCCATTTATATGAGCTGCTTTGTCGAAAATAAGATGGTATATCAGTTGAGACTGAGAGGATAAAACAATTTACAAACATCCCATCAGAAGCAGCATGGGAGATAAAAGACCTGTGTTCCTCCTTCAAATTGGCAATGTCGAGCTCAAAGACTTGCAGGTAGTTTACCTTCAGTTCTGTTTATATCTTCTGAACAAATAAAGTCAAATCTTACATTCCATGATCCAGTTAGGAATTTATTCAGATGAAGAAATTTGGAAGGTAAAAAACACAATGCTATCTGGTTTCCGGATTACATAAGAGAGTAACCCATAGCCTCAAAAAACAATAAGATTGAATTATACAATTTGTTTGTATATGTTTGTCATCATTCACTCACTTAGATGAAACAATGCTGTATGTTTATTCCCATGAAATCTTAATTTTCTTGTAGAGCCTTGAACGCTGCCAACTTAAAGATGTGGTAGCTGCAAAACCTGATAAACTCAATTGTTTAGGTATGCGACTCTCCCCATTATTTACTCTCTGGAACTCAACTGCTAGCTAGCATAAGGATTAGGTACTGACTGTTTCCATCAAACTAAGTGGCTGATGACGGCGACAACTGGAGCATGGGGCAAAGACAGCTTCTCTGTTTGGGGCGAGTTATGTTCATGGACGAGGCCACGGCTTCAGTTGATTCACAGACAGATGCTGTAATACAAAGGATCATCCGAGAGGATTTTGCTGCATGTACAATAATCAGCATTGAAAATTCTCTTCTCTCTCTCATGCGCAGTTGAAGTTGGGTTTTAGAAATAAATTGCTCATCTCTCTCATGCGCCAGAGAGAAAAAACTCATCAAATTGAAGGGTCTGCTAGAATATTTTTAAAAATTATATATAAAGAGTACAGCCGCCCGGCTATAACTTTAGAATATATTCGAATATTTAAAAAGTATAGCCGAGCGGCTGTACTCTGGAAGTACTATATTTAAAAGGTATAGCCGGTCGGCTATACCCTTTGAATATATTCGAATATTTTAAAAGTATAGCCGCTCGACTGGACTCCGAAAATACTATATTTAAAGGTATACCCGCTCGGCTATATGCTTTAAATATATACGAATTTAAATTGCAGCCAGCTTTCTTATGTTCCTATTCGAATTGGGAGTTTCTGAGGAAATTCGAAGTCTTTGGGAAATGGGTTTTTGTGATTGTGAATTTGTGATGTTAATCGAAAACCCATTGATGGGATTTTGAATTTGAAGTGATTGGATTGGTTCTAAGGGTCTCTCATGGGGAGAATTCTTGGCGGGTTTGTGTCGCCTCTGCTGCTGCTAACAGGTATTTAAATGAAAATGCCTTTTGTTCATTTGTTTTAATAACCCTGTTATTGTAGTAACAGGATTAAATTCAGGGCAACCATTTTTGGGCAACTCAGTTTTCTTGTAAATTCAGGGGACATGGGACCTCTGAATTCAATGGTGAAGTTGTTGCCAGCGTTTGCGGTATCGCCGAGCGCGTCAATAAGCGTTGGAGAGTGGAGATAAACTATAGCCATGATGCAGTGTTGATGCTTTCTTCAATGAACTTACCTGACGGCATCCAGGTATAGCTGTTAGCCCGAATTGGTAGCATGCATCAGTAGTGATAAATTTCCTTTACCAGAGAAGCAAGCTAACTAGTAATGGTGATATTGAAGATATTGACACAAAGCACGGAGTTCTGTTCTATAGATTCATGTAAATCTGTTAGATGGTCTGTTTTTCTTTGTTTGAACTTTCGTTTATCAATCTGAAGGCTGACGCAAATTGTGAGTTGGAAGTATGGAAATTCTTTCCTTTTGATCCTCTAAATTCTGTTTCTTTAGATAACTAGTGGATATTCCACTAACTGGGAAAAGATGCATGAGTATCAGTATTACATGAATATAGTTAGAGAGCATCTTTTGGCATTTACAAGGGAAAACACATTTGAGCAACTCTGATATTAATTCTAATATAAAACGTAAGGAAAATTGCTCCATTTTCCCTTCTATTCCCCGTTTAAGTTTTACTCTTTCATTGCTAGAGGCGACGAACTGCTCTGGATGAACTCAACATGCGCAGCATTTTTGAGGAGAATGATGTCATTTGTGTAAGTCCTCTAACATATATTACTGGCCTAATCGAATCATGAAAAAAGAAAGGAATAAGTTAAGAACTGATCCAGTGTTGCAAATACTTGCCCTTTTCCAGGCTGAAGTTCGTGGTTTTCAACATGATGGTTTACATCTCCAAGCAAGAAGTCAGAAGTATGGAAAGGTTTGTCTTTTTTTTTTTTTTTTTTATGTATTGACTGTTAGAAGGATGCTTCTGATCATTATCTTACTTGAGCTTGCTTATCTTGCATTCTATTTAGCTGTTATGGGATATTTTCGTCGTCATTATTGCTTCCCTCAATCAGTTTTAATTTGCATTGCTTTCGTTGCATCCATCCGATGTGGTCCTATGATTATCCATTGTTTTGTTATTGGTTTTCATTATGATTATAACCTGCATTGCAGCTTGGAAGGGGTCAATTGCTGACAGTCCCTCCTTATCTGGTGAAAAGACGCAAGCAGCACTTCCATCATTTAGAAAACTATGGTATTGACCTGATAATTGGCTGTAATGGATTCATCTGGGTTGGGGAACATGTTCAAGTGACAGACGATATGGTAGTGGATCAAGTGAACAAGTCTGAACAAGATGATGCCAAACCTGATGAAAATTCCATTAGTCCCGAAGATCAAGGGAAAAACTACACTCGGCAAGAGACAAGAGAGAACATATGCAGGGCTGCAAATGCTATCCGCGTATTGTCTACTTTAGGCTTCAATATTACTGTAGAAGTAATCACGGAGACGGTTGATTTGAGCACTTCTATAAATGTTGCTATACATGAAATGCTCGGTTCAGAGTTCTATGTTTTGGTTGCAGAGAAGGAGTCTGTAAGGCGAAGCATGACAAAAAAAAAGTGATGACTGTGTGTCCACTTTTGAATTCTGTTATAAGAGAGTTGTTCGTCCTTAATCCTTTTCTTTTATCTTTATATTTTACACAATCAAACGTATTTTTGGAGAACCAGTGAACAGAAGAGTTATACTCCATCCAATCTCATCTCATTAAATAGAGGGATGGCATCCTCTTCGTCTATCGAAATCATAGTTGTCCAAGACACTACGTTGCGATCATCATGCACTGAAAGACTAATTTTGCATCTTCAGTAACCTCACACTTTGAATGTGTCGAGATCAATACATTACAAACTGAAACATGACTTCCGTATCCTGATTTAATTGTCAAGCCATGTATCTGTTTCCCAAGTTCTAAATTCATTTCATGACCGCAAGCTGAAACTGCACTAGTAAATGAGACATGATCTAACCCCATCCCTTGTCCCACCATCTCAATAAAGACAAAAATCGCCTCAAGGCCATGATTTCCCTCTTGAGAGTAACCTGATGGTATTGCATTCCATGAAACCAGATCCTCATTCGCCATTTCATAAAACACACTCCTAGCACAAAAACTTCACCATCTAAACCAGACTTAAATATAAGAGAATGCAGTTGTAATCCAAATAGAAAATCTTCATGATCCGCACAGAAAGCAAGAATCGTAGTATAAGTCACTGGATAAAAAACAACTCCATTAAAATTCATCCTAAGAGCAAAATTCAACGCACCTTCACTTGTTCGAAACCCCGAAAGAATACTATATCAGTATAGCACATAGTCTCAAAGATAAGTACGGGACCATCAAACTGTCCAGCTTTGGTGTACATACTCATCAAATAATTTGAAATCGTAGTTGTTATCTTAGTGGAGATTTCAATAGCTGAATGACATTTGATGGTTTTCGTAGAGAGTCCAATCCAATCCAATCAACGGAGCAGCCAAAACGAAAGAAAAAAAAATCGAAGCTTGAGTTGAGAGAGAGAGAGAGAGAGAGAGAGAGAGAGAGAGAGGCTCAAGACCGAGTCTTTGAAGCTTGGAAGCGCTTATGGAGAAGCGAAATTGCTGCGACTGCGAGTGCAAGCTTTGTGTTTGTGAATATACTTAAGGCGTATTGCCAGGAGGCTATACCTTAAAATACTGTAGAGTATAGCCGCACGGCTATACCTTGAAAATAATATATTTAAACAGTATAGCCGCGCGTCTATACCATTAAAATATTCAAATATATTCGAAGCGTATAGCCGCACGGCTATACCTTAAATATACAATTTTGTCATGTTATTTTAAAATACCACTTTAGCTAATTAGGATAGAGTTATTTCTTCATTTATTTTATTTATACTAGTGATATTGGGGAATGAGAATTTAAGTTCTTTCGGATACCTCCAATTCTAATGATTTCCAGCTATTAGTCTATTAGGCAAGAATAAAAAATGAATTTTATTTATAAGAAATAATACGGGTTAAACCCATAAATGCAACCCCAAAAAAAAAAAAAATCCAATCCAAAGGCTTTGGACCTTTCTACACAATACCAGTTACAAAGATTTTTATTTGTGGCAGCTCTTCTTGCCAATTAATTTTACGATTTTTAGCACCTTTCTACACATTACCTGTTACGAGATTTTTAGCAACCTTGTAAAATTCATAGATGCAACTTCATAGCATCCTCAATTTTGGCATTACCATACAAAGGTTTTGGACCTTGAGTAGACCAAAGAGCGGTGGCTAGAGCATTTTATCAAATAGTTTTAATATAAATGTCATCAATGTCAAACCTCAATATGGTTTGATTGGATTCATGCAGAAAATGCACTTTGAACAATTTTGGTTTACAATGTAACTTAGGAGACAAAAGAAAATGATTTTTTGGTGTTTTTGATACTGCTTCTTATTATATTAAATGTTGGAAATTTCTCTACAACATGATGGGAGAGAGAAGAGTCGCCCAGTTTATTAGCCAAAGAGGTTGGTTCCCTGAAATCAAATGGAGTTGTAGAGAAGAGAGATGGAAAAGAAAAGAAAAAAGGGAGAAAAAGAGTCGAATGGCTAACGTAACCGTGATTAGAAAATAAAAGAGATAAGGTGGCTGACAATGGCATCTGGGACTGGGACTATGCACGCACGTAAACACAGCACACACTTGTTGAATTATCGTTAACTGTATTTGATTAAATGCATTATATTTGTGTTGGAAGCTGGGCATATTATATTCTAATATCAAAGATAACGCTATAAAATGAAATAAAAATGGTTAAGCCGTAACGAGATGCTTGCTGTTACATTCAAAAGTGATGTTTTAAACGTGACAATAATTATAATATTCAATTTGTTTTGTGTAGAGTGTGATGTATGCATATTGGCATGTGGAACTTTGTTATGAAAGGTTAAATTCAAAGGGTAGAGTTGAATGCTAAGAAAATAAGCATGAAAAGTCGCCACAGCAGACAACCTACCACAACTTAAGAATTCATGTATTGAAAAGAAAAGTAGACTTTTGTGTGCATATATAGTAAACTAGATTTTGCGAATTAAAAAAGAAAGAAAAGTAAACTAGATTTTGCGCATTAAAAAAAAAGAAAAGTAAACTAGATTTTGCGCATTAAAAAAAAAGAAAAGTAAACTAGATTTTGTTGTGAATTGCATAATGCAAACAATAATCACAAAGAGACCATCGTTTAGAAGCACAGTAGTGAACCATTTGAGTGGCATGTCATGTAATGTGTCAAATTTGAAAATGTGATATTTATGAGTTATCTTTCTCGATAAAAATACTATCTATTCCCGTTTCATTATTCTCTTCTCTTTATTTATCTAATCAGGTCGAGAGAAACGAATAATGCAACGGGAATATGAAAAATTCTCTACGGGGATTGGCCTGGCAAAATCTTAAGTTGAAGTCCCAAAAGACAGGCACATAGTGACACAGGTGACACGACATAGGCCGGCGAATCAGATTAGTTTCTGAGGGCGGGCGGGTAGGAAGCTTCTCTGAGCTTGCCACCAACTCCAACTCAGTGACTAATCATCAACTGTCAAACTGGCTGGCTGGACTGGATTTTACCAGAACGGTAAGCAAGCACCACACCACACCACTTGCTCTTCTCCACCTTCCCCTTCCCTTTCCCTCCTCCCCTTCGCCTTGCTCCAATTATCATGCCCTCGATCCAAACACCCCCATATGAAACCCTGACCATCCCAACCCCAATGTCCTCTCTCCTCTTTCTCCTTCTCCTCCTCCTACTTTCCTCCTCACCTCCTCCAACTCTCTCCCAGAAAAACGACACCGTCGCATGCCCCCTCAACTTCACGGTCCTCCGCCGCTTCGACCCGGCCTCCAACCGCCCCAAATTCGACCGCAACACCGAGTGCCAGTACATCCTCCAAGGCCTCCGGCTCGTCGAAGCACAGTACCTCCAGCTCACCGGCTCCTTCCTCCCCCCACCCAACGCCTCCGAGTCCTGCTGGGCCGCCTATCAAGCACTAGCCTCCGAGTTCGTCCCCAATTTCGACATTCGCGCCTCCTGCGGCTTTGAGACCAGCTGGATCTCGCAGGGCTGCATGAACATCACCACCAGGCAGCAATTCGAAGCCCTAGTCGGAAAGGCAACGCTTAAGGACGTCATCGACAACTGTAACCAGTCTCTCGAGAACAGCTCGCCCTGTGCCTCTTGCACCACCAGCTTGTCCAGCTTGCTAGCCTCGTATTTGACCGGCAAGTCCGTCGGGAACGTCTCCACTTGCACGGCGTACCCGTCGGTGTACGCGGCGGCTTTCGCCAATCAGTATGGGCCGGCCGATGCCGGCACCGCCCAGTGCCTGTTCTCGCTCAATTTCTCGACGCAGAGCTCCGGTAAGAAGAAAAGGACTGTTATTTTGATTTCTTTGGTTGCTTGTGGTGTTGCGTTGTTGGTTATAATTGGCGGGGTTTGGTTCTTGTGGCATAAATATGACCAATTTATGATCAAGAAGAGGAGAAAGGATTATAATGATAAAATTGAGAAGGGTTTGGGTTCTGCCTTAGAGTCAATCAGTGGAAGCACTACTTTGATTAAGTTTAAATACGAAGAGATTAGTGCCGCAACTAAGAATTTCTCTAGGGACAACATAATTGGACGAGGAGGCTATGGGAATGTGTACAAGGGCATTTTGGATGATGGCTCTGAAGTTGCATTGAAGAGGTTCAAGAATTGCTCGGCTGCTGGCGACGCGAATTTCGCTCACGAGGTTGGGGTGATTGCAAGTGTTAGGCATGTCAATCTTGTTGCTTTGAGAGGTTATTGCACTGCCACTACTCCTTTGGTGGGTCACCAGAGGATCATTGTGTGTGATTTGATGAAGAATGGAAGCCTCCATGACCATTTGTTTGGGTCTTTTGGTAGCAAGCTTAGTTGGCCAATCCGTCAAAGGATTGTGCTGGGGACTGCAAGGGGATTGGCATATTTGCATTATGGGGCTCAACCAGCTATTATCCACAGGGATATCAAAGCTAATAACATACTTTTGGATGAGGCATTTGAGGCCAAGGTGGCGGATTTTGGACTTGCAAAGTTTACAGAAGAGGGAATGACGCATATGAGCACGAGGGTGGCTGGAACGATGGGTTATGTTGCTCCTGAGTATGCATTGTATGGGCAATTGACGGAGAAAAGTGATGTGTATAGTTTTGGTGTTGTGTTTCTTGAGCTTTTGAGTGGAAAGAAAGCGCTTCATGTGACTAACGATAACCAGCCATTGCTTGTGACTGATTGGGCATGGGCGTTGGTGCGAAATGGACAACCCCTGGATGTTATTGATGATGATATGCCGGAGAAGGGTGCACCTGAAGTTTTAGAGAAGTATGTATTGATTGCTGTTCTTTGTTCTCACCCACAGTTGCATGCTAGGCCAACAATGGATCAGGTTGTGAAAATGTTGGAAACAGACTTGTCAGTTCCCTCAATCCCGGAAAGACCGGTTTCCATCGTGGCTAATATTGAAGACATTGAAAGACACAGCAGTAGTGGCTCACTTCATCTCTCTAGTTCGGGTGGCTATCAGACTTATACATTTGAAAGTCACCTCCCTTTTAACCCTAAGGGAGACGGAGAAAGTTCATTTTCCGGAGTATCAACTGTTTGACAGATTCCATTAATTGGTATGTTCACCCCCAATTTGTTTGTTGGTTCAGATTGTATGGTTTTATAAACAAATTTCCCACTGTAAATATAAAATAGATGTATGACTAAAGCTGATTCTTTATTCAAGTGAAATAGAACAGAACACACTACACATTTTGACCGTCAGTGTCCTTTGTTACTTGAGCCCCTAATAGGATATGGAAGCTTATTGTATCATTGAAGTTTATTGCTTCGCAAATCCGAAGATGTCAATATTGCTCGTATATCACAATATTTATCTTTGTCCAAGGAGGGATGGTTATGGAAATGTGATGCCTTTTGTTGCGAAAAAACTTGAAATTATCCTTGCCTACTAAGATGCGGAATTTTGTTTTTCATCCATGAGTTAGTGGTCATAGTTTCTGAGTTCAAAGTTCCTGTGAAAACATAGACTGGTTGGTATATGTTGAGTAGGGCTTTTCATAATTCAGAGTTCCTCTGAAAAAAAAAAATCCGCATTTACTTGCCTTAGGTAAATGTAATGAAAGCAAAATTCAGGACAAGGTAGGTAGGTAAAGTTTCATGTGTTTTGTCATATTTTTCTAAAAATTGTTTTCATAGCTGGTACTGGGGGGTCGCCAAGTACCCACTGGTATTATTGTAAGAGAAGTGAATAATTTCAAAGCTGTAAACATGACAAATCTCTTGGGACCACGGCCTATCATTTTCAAAAAATTACTGGTTTGTTGATTCTTTTCCAAGTTTGATTCTGTGATCCAAGTCGACCCAAAGACTGCAAACATTAGCTTATCTTGTATACGGTGGATCTGGGTTTTAGCAGTCATGATCGTAGATCTATAAATCTGTCATTTTATTTGAATTGAGTGCCCATCTTATTTTTTGGGTTACAGACAAATGAAGCTTTAGACAACGTGGGTGTCTGATGCCTAAGACCCAGAAAATAGAAAATTAAAAAGGGAGCTCAAATTCAAACCTAAAGAAGAATGGTTGTTCAATGATTGAGAACTTTGTTTTAAGAAAGCGTCATTAACGTGCCGACAAGTAAAAAAGGGCATTGACTTGCAGATTAGTGGTCTCAAGTTCGAATAATCATGACACCTTCGTAGTGTGTGTGTAAGAAACCCCTAGTATCACTTGTATTCATAAAAAGAAACTGGCATTAGCATCAAGTTTCTCTTGGTATATACTTATTTACCAAAAAATTCCCAAAGGTATTGTCCTTTGCCTCTAATAATTCATCTTACATGATAAAACCCACGTCCACGGCCGCATTTAATATGGCAACGCCAGCTAGCAGCAGAAAGAAAGGGACATAACAGCAAATATATCAATCGAATTGTTAGAACTTAGAAAGCTTGGATTTGATATCTGCAAAATGCCTATGAACCACAAAATTAATGAAGTTCCATCTTTTGAAAGGGAGATAAAGAAAGAAAAGAAGAGATCATATGAACCTGTACAGGCAAAGCAATCACTTTGACCAGACCTACATTCTTCCTTATCTTCAAAGCCAAAGAAGGTTTTGTGATAATTTTTCTCCTTCTTCCTTCCTTCCGTGCTTACGTGAAACCCGAAACTTTTTTGTTTTTTATTTTGTTTTTTGCATTGACACGACTGGGCAATTTTTTCTTGAATACGACAGATTCTTATATTCCTCTTTTACTGAACTGGTGTTATGATGTTACTGCCAGCCTCGTCAGCTTATGCAATTGGTGGCAAAACTTGAGCACAACAACAATTGCCTGCATTTAGCTCTTTGTTGTTTTTATTAAATCAACCAGGCACTGTCAGTGAGAACACGCAAGTGTAAGTCAACCTTTTGAAGTCGGAAAAAAGTTACTTTCGTAGAAAAAATTTATATCCTTCGTCACATATTGCTCTCTCGTCTCTCCATGTCTTTGCCAATAAGAGGATAAAGTTTTGCTGTTTCCTGGTTTCCATTATTTGATAGTTTCTTGCTTACACACCCATCTCTTTGAATCTTCTTCACTTTGCCATTTACAAACATTCATATAGACAGTGGGAGTTATATAATCAGGCAGACATGGCCATCAAAGAGGATGTAGAGAGTGATTTGCAGGAGGGCATAACAGATCCACTCATGAGGGTAGAGAAGAACTTGGCTGATGGAGGAAGCAGCAGAGGAGGGAATCAATGGATGGTTTACCTCAGCACATTTGTTGCAGTCTCTGGCTCTTATGAATTTGGATGCTGTGTAAGTGCTTTTTATGCATTTACCTTTTCATTAATATAGCTGTAAAAGTTGTGATCGTTGGACAGGAAAATTCTGACACTCTTGTACTGCCGGCTTCCAGATCGGTTATTCGTCGCCTACCCAGTCTGCCATCAGGGAAGATCTCAGTCTTACATTAGCAGAGGTATTCAATTTATTGCAACATTTATAACTGCTCTATCAATATTTCTATCAGAGCTGTTCTTTTGGATATGTAAGTTCATGAGTGGAAATCTCTATCTGTTGTACTGGAGGACTAAGGGTTTGCATTTTCTGCTATGCCATTGCTTTCAATCTCTGAGTACAATGGGACAATGTTTAAAAGCAATTCAGTAAACTTTCAGCATAATGCTTCATAAATTTTTTCTTTCAAATAACTTACTGGATATTCCTTTAAATGCTAACAAAAAAAGAACTTCTAATTGCTATCTTGACAAATTCTGCATGCAGTATTCAGTGTTCGGCTCCATTGTGACATTTGGTGCAATGATAGGCGCTATTACAATTGGGCCCATCACTGATTTTCTTGGTCGAAAAGGGGTACGATTACAAAACTATGTTGAATATACAGGACACACCGGTTATTAAGAACTTTTAGCAGTAATTTAAATCTGTTTCCATTGATATCACCATGTAACAATATCTATACTGCAAAATTGTATGCAGGCCTTGAGAGTGTCTTGTGCTTTCTGTGTTGCAGGTTGGCTTGCTATTTACTTTTCCAAGGTTTGTATGATTTTGCACTTAAATTTTTGTCTGTGCTTTTAGATACTAAGCAAATGTTCTCCTCAGATATTTGACTTTAGTCATGTTCTCTATCTTATTGCTACTGAAGGGGGCTTTGTCTTTGGACATTGGGAGACTGGCAACTGGATACGGAATGGGAGCCTTTTCGTATGTGGTAAGTTTTTTACCCTCCTCTAGAGCCCCAATATTATTTCAATACATGTTATTAACAAAGATTAATGCAATATTGGATGGATGATAAGGTACCTGTTTTCATAGCTGAAATTGCACCCAAAAATCTTCGAGGAAGATTAACTGCTATAAATCAGGTAAACATGTAACAAGAAATGCAATCCTTGAACCTAGCTAGTAGAAATCTTTTGTGAGTTAGCTTTGATATTTTAAGCAAGAAATTGATGTGGGTTAGTTCAACAACAAACCATATGGGTTTGGACTGGATCATATCTAACTTTGTCTTCTGCTTATTTTATAGTTAATGATCATTTCTGGAGTGTCCATTTCCTTCATAATTGGGGTACTAGTAAGCTGGAGGGCTTTAGCATTAATCGGTGATTTACTTAGACAGACTGTGCTTTAGAATACTTACCAATATAGTAGTAGAGTGCTCATTTGTGTGGTGATTGCAGGACTAGTTCCCTGTGCAGTGACCATTTTCGGTCTCTTTTTCATTCCCGAGTCTCCAAGATGGTTGGTAAGAACTACTTTTCTTTTTCTTTTTGTAGTTATATAATGGCAACATTCAACAAGTTGATGACTTCCTCATCAATTCAGGCGAAAACAGGACGCCAGAGAGAGTTTGAAATGGCACTGCAGAAACTTCGCGGCAAAGATGCTGACATATCTCATGAAGCAGCAGAAATACAGGTTCTTATTTTCAACTCCTCAACTCCATCTCCCAGCCTACATTGACAATCTCTTGGAGCATCAGGATGATCATATATGTTATGGAATAACATGTAAATACCTTGATAGGATTATATCCTAACTCTTGACCGGCTCCCTAAAGCCAAATTGCTGGATTTGTTTCAAAGGAGATACTTGCGCTCAGTCATGGTAAGAGCTTCTTTCTACACTGTTTGTACTGTCAGTTTTTTCTTTTTTCTTTCTTTGTCTTTCTGGTTAGACCTGTCTTTGCTATTAATCTTTGTTTGATCAGATTGCAGTTGGGTTGATGGTCTTTCAACAATTGGGGGGAATCAATGGGGTCTGTTTCTATGTCAGCAATATCTTTGAACAAGCAGGTAGAAAGAAAGAATAGCTTGGCATTCTGGCACTCCTACAATCTATGTTTTCAGTATCTACAACTTTAATTTAACTTTCTGTATCTACTTCAGGATTTTCTTCCAGTGTTGGAACTATAACTTACGCTATTCTTCAGGTTCGAAATCCCTACTGGGACAGCTATTGGAATCTTTTAATTTTTATCCACTAAAGCATCTTGATGTGGTTCTGCTTTACAGGTTGTGGTTACTGCCGTTGCTGCATCTGTAATGGATAAAGCTGGACGAAAGCCTCTAATTTTGGTAAATTGCTGCACAGTTTTTGTTCTGAGAATTTGCTGAGACAAGTTGCTATTCACATTCAGAAGGTTTAACTTTTTCCGATTTATTCTAGGTGTCTGCGTCAGGGTTGGTACTTGGCTCTCTCCTGACTGCGATTTCATTCTTTCTGAAGGTAATCCTCAATCAGTGACACCCTAACGTCTCTCTGTTTAGGTTTATCCAACATAACATGACGAAAAGCTCTTTGTGAACCAGGTTCATGAATTGGCACTCACGGCAACTCCCATACTAGCTGTAACTGGCATACTGGTAACTGACGAGCCTTGTCGAAATATATTATCCATGCAGATTGTTCTCTTTTAACATTGAGTTTCCATTTTTTTTCTTATATTTCTTTAAGAATTTGTTTCTGGATTCAGATATATATAGGATCCTTCTCAATAGGAATGGGAGCAGTTCCTTGGATTGTGATGTCTGAGGTATATAAAATTTGCAACATTTACTCATCTAACCTTCCATAATCGATCATGTCACTGATCTGAATAAATTTCCATCTGCTGCAGATATTCCCTATAAATATTAAGGGGCAGGCTGGAAGCTTTGCAACTTTAGTGAACTGGCTTGGTGCATGGTTGTGTTCCTACACTTTCAACTTTCTTATGAGTTGGAGCTCCTATGGTAAATACCTTTTCCTTTTCTTAATATAAAAACTAGAGAGTAATATTTAGTAGAGTCAATTTATAAAGCAATCTGATTATACATGGTAATAACTCATTACATGTCTCTATTTTCAGGTACCTTCATTCTTTATGCAGCCATCAATACTCTGGCTATATTGTTCGTGATCTTGATGGTACCGGAAACAAAAGGGAAAACCCTGGAACAAATCCAAGGAGACATTAATAAATAGAGAATTGAAGGAAGAATTAAAAAAGAAAAGAAATGAAGAGCATTTTTTGTGGTCATTAGTTGTTGAAAATTTTGACAGCACAGTGCAGCAGATTGGTTGATGGAATCTTGAGAGACGCTTCCAAACCACAAAAATATTGTACTGCTTCTGTTTACCCCACAAAAACATTGTCCCTATTTCTTTTTCGTTTGTTGCAATGACTGTTTGGCATTGATTGGTCTATTTATTTTGCTTTTGTTTTTGCCCCATGAGAGAGCTGAGGGTATTGCAGAATTAGAAAGGAACAGAAGAGCAAAAATATCAATGGGATTGTTAAAAAGCTTGGATTTTCTAATTTGGAAAATAAATTTCCACCTTCCTTATGAAAAGGAAGAAATTATAATATGAACCTATACTGGCAGCCACTTCGACCAGACCTACAACCTTCCTTATCTCCTCCGTCGGATCTTGAAATTATAATATGAACCTATACCGTATACGACAGAGTTATTCTAAACGGCATGTCTCTTTTACTGTTCTGTTGTTGACATGTTGTGATGTTTACTGCCTGCCTTGGTGTTGGCGGCTTTGCAACTGGTGTCGAACATAAAAAGCAAGTCAAGTTAGAAAGAACTACTTGAGCACAACAAGACAATTGCCCGCATTTAGCATTTTGTTGATATTTTTAATTCAACAAGGTTCTGTTTCATTAACCGGCAGTGTAGATCAAACCTTCAGAAGTTCAAAAAAAAGAATAAATAAAACAGAAAAAGAATAAAGAAAACAAAAAAGGAATAAAGAAAACAAAAAAAGAAAAGATACTTTCGTACAATAAAGCATTTACATCCCTTCTGGCATATGGCTCTCACTATTTCTATGCCTATAAGGAGAGGATAGAGATTTCTTGGTTCCATTATTTGATAGTTTTTTGCTTACACTACCCATCTCTTTGATTCTTCTTCTCTTTGCCATTTATAGAAGTTCATAGGGACAGTGGGAGTTATATAATCAGGCAGGCATGGCCATCAAAGGGGATGTAGAGAGTGATTTGCAGGAGGGCATAAGAGAGCCACTGATGAGGGTAGAGAAGAACTTGGCTGATGGAGATGGATCAGCTGATGGAGGAAGCAGCAGAGGAGGGAATCCATGGATGGTTTACCTCAGCACATTTGTTGCAGTTTGTGGCTCTTATGAATTTGGATGCTGTGTAAGTGTTTATAGTTTTTTTAACTGATACAGAAAAACCATTGTGATCTCTGGACAGGCAAGTTCTGAAACTTTTGTATGGCTTCCAGGCAGGTTATTCGTCGCCTACTCAGTCTGCCATCAGGGAAGATCTCAGTTTATCATTAGCAGAGGTATGGAAGTGATTAGATCATCTATAACTGCTCTATTAATATTTCTATATGAGCTGTTCTTTGGACATATAATAAGTTCATGAGTAGAAATCTATACTTGTTCTACTGTATGACTGAGGGTTTGCATTCTCTGCTGTGCCATTGCTTTCAATCTCTGAGGTGGTATCAGTGTAATTTCAGCATGCTTTAGAAAATTTTCTTTCAACTGACTCGCTGGATGTTCCTTTAAATGCTAAAGGAAAACAGTTTTTTAATTTGATCTTGACAACTTTCAAACTGAAGTTTCTTTTCTCTTCCTGTGCATCTGTATTCTGTATGCAGTATTCAGTGTTTGGCTCCATTTTGACGCTTGGTGCAATGATAGGTGCTATCACAATTGGTCCCATCACTGATCTTCTTGGTCGAAAAGGGGTACAAATTGCGAAATGATGTTGATTATACAGGACACATCACTTATTCAGAAATTTTACTAACAGAATCTTCACTGTAAACTTGTATGCAGGCATTGAGAGTGTCGAGTGCTTTCTGTGTTGCAGGTTGGCTTGCTATTTACTTTTCCAAGGTTTGTATTATTTTATACTTGGGATTTCTCTGCGCCTATGCCTACTAAGCAAATATTTTCCTCAGATATATATATTTGCCTAATTCCTGTTCCGCATCTTATTACTTTTGAAGGAGGCTTGGTCTCTGGACATTGGCAGACTGGCAAACGGATACGGAATGGGAGCCTTTTCATACGTGGTTAGCTATTACCCTCCTTTATAACTTGAGTGTATGTTGAGACCACAAAATACATACAAGTACCTGTTTCAACACATGTTAATAACAAAGTTTGATGCAATATTGGGTGATGAAGGTGCCTGTTTTCATAGCTGAAATTGCTCCAAAAAATCTTCGAGGAAGACTAACTGCTATAAATCAGGTAAACCTGTAACAAGAAATGCAATCCTTGAAGCTTACTACTAACAACTAACAATCTTTTGCGACTTGCCTTTGATACTTTTTAGCAAGCAAATACAGATTACTTCAACAACAAACTATATGGATTTGGATCATATCTAACTTTGTTATTCATTCTGCAGTTAATGATCTGCTGTGGAGTGTCTGTTTCCTTCATTATTGGAGTACTAGTTAGTTGGAGGGCTTTAGCATTAATTGGTGATTTCTTAGACAAACTGTGCTTGTAGTTCGAGATTTAAAATAGACAATAATATCCCATACAATAGCAGAGGGCTCATTTGTGTGGTGACTGCAGGACTTATTCCCTGTGCTGTGAACATTTTCGGTCTCTTTTTCATTCCCGAGTCTCCAAGATGGCTGGTAAGAAACTACTTTTATTTAATTATTTCTACTGAGTTGATGGTAACATTCAACAAAATAAAGACATTATGATCTCCTCATGAATGCAGGCAAAGAAAGGACGCCATAAAGAGTTCGAAGTTGCACTGCAGAAACTTCGTGGGAAAGATGCTGACGTATCTCATGAAGCAGCAGAAATCCAGGTTCTTATCTCCGATTCCTGAACTCCTCTGAGCCCACATTGATGATTTCTTAGAGCATTGATGATTTCTTAGAGCATTTGGAAGATCAGATATGTTAAGACATACCATGTAAATACTTTGACAGGATTATATAGAAACTCTTGACCGGCTTCCTAAAGCCAAATTACTGGATTTGTTTCAAAGGAGATACTCACGCTCAGTCATTGTAATAGTTTCTCTCTACCATTTCCACAGTCAGTTTTACATTTCTTTGTGTTTGAGTTAACTTTCCGTTGATATTACACCTTTGTTTGATCAGATTGGAGTTGGGCTGATGGTCTGTCAACAATTTGGAGGAATCAATGGCGTCTGTTTCTATGTCAGTGATATTTTCGATCAAGCAGGTACAAAATAAAGAATAGCTTGGCATTCTGACACTACTACAATCTATGTTTTCAGTATCTACCGACAACTTCACTGCACCTTTCTGTAACTTGCTCTACAATTGAAATATAAATGTTCTATCTCAGGATTTTCTTCCAGCATTGGAACTATAACCTATGCTATTCTTCAGGTATTCCTACTGTGACATCTCTTGGAATCTCTTAATCTTGTCCATTAGATGCATCCTAAAGTGGTTCTGTTTTACAGGTTGTGGTTACTGGCATTGGTGCAGCAGTAATGGATAAAGCTGGAAGAAAGCCTCTAATTTTGGTAAACAAGGGCACAGACTTTAGTACTGAGAATCTGCTGAGACAAATTCCCATTTATATTCACAAGGTTTTAACTTTTTCCAATTTCTTTTCTAGGTTTCTGCATCAGGGGTGGTACTTGGCTGTCTTTTGACTGCAGTTTCATTCTTTCTGAAGGTGATCCCTCAATTTTTGACCCTAACTTCCCTTTGTCTAGGTTTATTATCCAACAATAATCTGAAAAAATCTCTGGGTGAACCAGGTTCATGAACTGGCACTCACAGCAACTCCCATACTTGCTGTAACCGGCATACTGGTAATGCATTAGCCTTGTCAAAACATTATCCATGCTTATCGATCTCTCTTAGCGTCAAATTTTCATTTATTCTCCTTGCATTGTTTAACAACTGGTTTCTGGATTCAGGTCTATATAGGATCCTTTTCAATAGGAATGGGAGCAGTTCCTTGGGTTGTGATGTCTGAGGTACATAAAATTGCAACATTTACTCGTCTAACTGTCCATAATGGATCTTGTCGTCGACGTAAACAAATTTCCATCTGCTGCAGATATTCCCTATAAATATTAAAGGGCAGGCTGGAAGCTTAGCAACGTTAGTGAACTGGTTTGGTGCATGGTTGTGTTCCTACACTTTCAACTATCTTATGAGTTGGAGCTCCTATGGTAAATACCTTTTCCTTTGTTATTGTAAAAACTGAAGAGTAAAATTGGAAAGCAATCTGATTATACATGGTAATAACTAGTTATATGTCTCTAATTGCAGGTACCTTCATTCTGTATGCAGCAATCAATGCTCTGGCTATATTGTTTGTGATTTTGATGGTACCTGAAACAAAGGGGAGAACCCTGGAACAAATCCAAGGAGCCATTAACAAATAGAGAATTCAAGCAAGAATTTTTCATTTAAAAAAAGAAAAAAAAAGAAAAAAAAAAGAAGAGAGCATTATTTGTGGTAATTCTCATTGAAATTTTTGGCAGCTCAATTCAGCAACTTGGTAGATGGAATCTTCGAAGATGCTTCAAAACCACAAGAATATTGCACTGCTTCTTCTTTTTTTTTTTTTTTTTTTTAAATTTTTTTTTTAAATAATTATAAATTAAATTTAAATAATAAAAAAATAGTTTAAATTGTTCGTACCTTTGTGTTTTATTTGTTGCAAGGAATGTATTAAAAAAAACTATTTTTTTTTTAGAAAAAAAGGGGAAAATATTGTCCGGAACAAAATTCGCCGGGAAAGGTAACAAAAGCTTATAAATCGGGACCTAGAAAGAAACACATCTTAAATCTTGTGTTTTGCTTGAACCCATTTCTGAAAAGTCTTCGGACAATGCTGATTTCCAATTGACACCAACTGGTCGTCTTCTAGATAAGTAAATGAATTTGTCTGTATCAAAAGGAAATGATGGACAAGGAGGCATTGATCAAGTCAAAACACTTATCTTAGAGCCTCTAAGTTAGAGGTATTGACCATTCATTTTTCTGACCCTTTTACTAGTTTTATGTGTGAGAGCACACAGATAGCATACTGGGCATGTTTTGATTCAATTCAAATCCTTTCTTTTGTCACAGAACCTGTAGGGGGAAGGCTTGCACTGATAGGAAGCACTCCCATCTGGAAAGAAGCTCTAACCGTTGCAATGTTAATAATAGAATCAACATCCACCTTTCATTTTACTTCTTGTGGTGTGATGTCCACAAGTTATAAGAGCTGATAGTTTACTTGTTTGTGATTTTCAGGAATGTTCATTCTGTATGCAGCATTCTTTGTGGTACTTCTCATTGACAACTTTGACAGCTCAAGCCTGCAACTTGTTAGATGGAATCCCGGTAAATGCTTCAAAACTGCAAGCATTTTGTATTACTATTTTTAGGATGGTTAAATTCATTCATGCCATAATTTAGGTGTTTCATTTGTTGCAAGGAATGTTTGCCATACATGACAATAACCAACAAATGGAGATCACTTCTACAAGCATTGTGATAAAAAGCCTTGAGAAGAAGTATAATCCGAGTTAATGCATAGCATTCCGAAATACAAGGCTCGGATTCGATCAAGCCACGATACATTTGGTGCTCATTTACAATCTAACAACATAACGGGCTAGATGTTTGATTAGAGTTTATACGGTCATTTTACGTAGATTTTGAACCTAACTATTCGCCAAGCCATCACAATTCAGCTATCATGCACAGACAGCATAATGAAAACGGATAGAAATGTTACAAAGCCTGGATTTTCATTTCTGATTAAAGGTTAAAAAGGAAAGGAAAAAAAGGATTATTATAAGCCTATACTGGCTGCAACTTTGGACAATGACTGCCGACCAAAGTCCTTCCTGTCTCGTCTCTCCAATTAGGGTCTTCTTTTTATCTTTGTAGTGATTGACCTTTAATCTAAGCCTCCTATAATACAAATCCTATAAATACTCCTCAAAATCTTCAAAGACATAGAAGAAACCGATTGCTTGTGACGTTTTCCAATTCTGTCAATACCTTTATGTGAAAGTGAGAGCATGTCATGCAAACGACAACGATTTATTCAATACGGCATATCACTATATATTGTCCTGTTTTACTGGACTGAACTGATGCTGCGATGCACTGCCTTGCGTTGTCAGCAAATATACAATTCGTAGCAATCTTGAGCAAGTCAAGTTTTAACCAATTGAGCACGAGAATTGCCTACTTTTGAGCTCCTTTGTTACAAATCCTAGAAAAATGAAAAAAACAATGACCGCAAAGGGGCAGCATTGACCAAACTTAGAAGTTTTAAAATAATAATTTAATCGAAAATTTAGAAAATTTACCACCCTTCTGGCATATTGTGCTCTCTATGTTTGCCTTCCATTATATCATATTTTCTTGCTTAAAGTACCCATCTGTTTGAATCATCTTCTCTTTGCAATTTATACAGATTCATAGACATACAGGGGAGTTATATATAATCAGGCAGACATGGCCGCCATCAAAGAGTATGCAAAGAATGATGCGCAGGAGGAGATAAGAGAGCCATTGGTGAGGGTGGATAATAACTTGGATGTTGGAGATGGATCAGGTCATGGAAGCACCAAAGGGGATCAATGGATGGTTTACCTCAGCACATTCGTTGCAGTTTGTGGCTCTTATGAATTTGGATGTGGTGTAAGAGTGCTTAGCATGCATTTAGCTTTTGATTGGCAGAGCAGAAAATTTGTGATCTTTGGACCGAAAATTTCGTTCAATTTTGTGTTGTTCTGACACTCTTTGTATGGCTTCCAGGTGGGCTATTCATCGCCTACTCAGTCTGCCATCAGGAAAGATCTCAATTTATCATTAGCACAGGTATATGAAGGTGACTAGGACACCTGTAACAATATTACTAACACAGCTATTTTAATGGATATGTAAATGCATGCATGGTATTAGGGTGGACTTTTAGATTCAAGAAAACAAAAACAAGATATAAAACTAATTCCTGAAATGAATTAGAGGTTGAAAATAAAATGGGAGAATACTATCAAGGAATTTGGTAAACATTCCGCATAATACTTTTGCTGGATTTTGTTTAAATGCTAAAGAACAACTAAAGTTTTTTTATACTCTCTTCTGTGCATTTGTGTGCAGTATTCAATGTTTGGCTCCATTTTGACATTTGGTGCAATGATAGGTGCTATCACAATTGGCCCCATCACAGATTTTCTTGGTCGAAAAGGGGTACGATTTGAGAAACTATGTTGAATTTATAGGACACGCCTTAATTGTGTTCATTGATATATTCACTATCTAACAATATCTAAACTGTAAACTTGTATGCAGGCCTTGAGAATGTCCTGTGTCTTTTGTGTTGCAGGTTGGCTTGCTATTTACTTTTCCAAGGTTCGTATTAACTGTACTTTCGAAATTTCTCTGTGCTTTTGCCTACTAAGCAAATACTCTCCTCATATATGTAACCATATTCATGTTCTACTGAAGGGGGCTTTGTCTCTGGACATTGGGAGACTGGCAACAGGGTACGGTAGCGGTGCCTTTTCATACATTGTGAGTTATTACCCTCTTCTCCTGCGAGACCAATATATCGTGGAAGTACCTTATATATGATATTTCAAGTTTTAACATATGTTATTAACCAAGTTTAATGCAATATTGGGCGGATAATAAGGTACCTGTTTTCATAGCTGAAATTGCACCTAAAAATCTTCGAGGAAGACTAACTGCTATAAACCAGGTAAACATGTAATCAGAAATGCAATCCTTGAAGCTAACTGGCAACAACCTCTATACCTATATGGGTTTTGATCATAACTAACTTTGCCTTTTGCTTATTATATAGTTAATGATTGTTACCGGAGTGTCTGTCTCCTTCATAATTGGGGTAGTAGTCAGTTGGAGGGCTTTAGCAATAATCGGTGAATTTCTTAGACAACCTGTGCTTTTAATTAGCATACCCTATGATCTCTAATACAGTGGCGGAGGCTCATCTGTGTGGTGATTGCAGGAATTGTTCCCTGCGCTGTGATCATTTTCGGTCTCTTTTTCATTCCTGAGTCTCCAAGATGGTTGGTAAGAAAGTACTTCTCCTTTTCTTTTTCTGTTTATCTGATGGTAACATTCAATAAAATGAAGACACAGATTATGACTCATCATCAGTGCAGGCAAAGACAGGACGCCAGAAAGATTTTGAAGTTGCACTGCAGAAACTTCGTGGCAAAGATGCTGACATATCTCACGAAGCAGCAGAAATCCAGGTTCTTATCTTCAACTTCTTAACTCATTTCCTAACCCACATTGATAATCTGATAGAGCATTTCGAAGATCATATGCGTCAAGGCATTTCATTTACTACCTTGACAGGAATATATAGCCTCTCTTGACCTGCTCCCTCAAGCCAAATTGCTGGATTTGTTTCAAAGAAGATACTTGCGCTCGGTCATTGTAATAACTTCTCTCTACACTATTTATTTGTACAGTCAGTTTTATCTCTCTTTCACTTTGAGTTAAACTTTCCTTATCAGATTGCAGTTGGGTTGATGGTCTGTCAACAATTGGGGGGAATCAATGGGGTCTGTTTCTATGTCAGCAATATTTTTGAGCAAGCAGGTATAAAACCCTACTAACTGAAAGAATAGCTTGACCATCTGACACTACTATATAATCTATGTTTCTAATATCTACAACTTTAGTGTATCTGTCTCTATCTCTTTCATCTTCCTGTCAGCAAACTGAATCACTCACTTAAAGCAGACTTGTTATACAATTGAAAGCTAACTACTCTATTATTTGAACTATCTCAGGCTTTTCTCCCAGACTTGGAACTATAACCTATGCTATTCTTCAGGTTCTAAATTCCTACGGTGACAGCTCTTGGAATCTTTTAATTTCTCCCCATTATGTTCATGTGGTTTTGTTTCACAGGTTGTGGTTACTGGCCTTGGCGCAGCGGTAATGGATAAAGCTGGAAGAAAGCCTCTAATTTTGGTAAACTAGTGCACACTTTTAGTTCTAATAATCTTCTGAGATAAACTCCTATTCATACTCGTTAAGTGTAACTTTTTCCAATTTATTCCAGGTTTCTGCATCAGGGTTGGTACTTGGCTGCGTCCTCATTGCCACTTCATTCTTTCTCAAGGTAATCGTCAAATGCTGACCCTAATATCTGTTTGTTAAGGTTTATCCAACAAAAGATAAGAAGAGAGCCCTTGTGAAACAGGTTCATGGATTGGCACTCAAGGCATCTCCCATCTTTGCGGTAGCCGGAATATTGGTTAGTAACTCATTAGCCTTTCTCAAAGCATACTCTCCATGCAGATCAGTTTCTTTTAAAATCGACTTGTGTCTTTTCTCTTTTCATTCTATAGTTAACAATTCATTTCTGCATTCAGATCTTTATAGGATCCTTTTCAATAGGAATGGGAGCAGTTCCTTGGGTTCTGATGTCGGAGGTATACAAAATCTGCTAGGTTTACTCATTTTATCCATCATGATTGTCTTGATCAAGTCACCAATCTAAAGAAAAATTATATCCTCTGCAGATATTCCCTATAAACATTAAAGGACAGGCTGGAAGCTTAACAACGTTAGTGAACTGGCTTGGTGCATGGTTGTGTTCCTACACTTTCAACTTTCTTATGAGTTGGAGCTCCTACGGTAAATAGACATCAACATTTTCTTCACTTATAAATAGAAATATTTAGCAGAGTAAACTTATTAAGCAAACAACTCTTCTATTTTGTGAAAGCTAAGTCCAAGTAATTTATAAGTTTACAAGTTATAAGAGCTATTCATTAATTTACTTGTGTGTCATTTTCAGGTACCTTCATTCTCTATGCAGTAGTAAATGTTCTGTCTGTGTTGTTCGTGATTGTGATAGTACCTGAAACAAAAGGGAAAACCCTGGAACAAATCCAAGGAGCCATTAACAAATAGATGATTAAGGAAGAACAAGAGAAGACATGAAGGGCACTCTTTGTGGGTATTTCTCATTGAAAATTTTGACAGCACAAACCAGGAACCTGGTACAAGGAAGAGGCTTCCACACCAGAAGAATTTTGTACTGTTATTTTTACAGATAATTAAATTGATACATACCAGAATTAGTGTTTATACAAACATAAACAAGAACCAACTAATACTTGGATTTAAGGTGAAAGTCTTTGTTTTTATGGCATTAAAGGTGAAAAGAGGGGTTTCTCACTAACACCACTATCAAAGTGTCATGAGATTTTGAACGTGAGACCACTAGTCTGCAAGTCAATGCCCTTTTTCTTTGGACTAAACCGTTGACAAAGGTGAAAGTTAAGTAGCCAATTGTGCCAATTGTATAAGTTTGCCAATGTATGTGTGCGCATATTTTACAATTTGTCTATTATAGGCTTGGGTTTCTGGAACATTATATTTCTCTTTATCTAGAACGGGCTCATTACTCTTTGGGCCACCTAAAAAATAAAAACCCAATTTCTCTGAACTTGAAGAATAAGAGATGACGATTTTAGGCCTGCGATTTGGGGCCAACCGGTTATCGACTAAAACCAAAATCCCCAAATAACAAAATCCCAATACCTAGTTCTTCACAAGTCGTCGCTAGCCATTTTACCTCTGTCAGATTAGTAGCAAGAGGGACAATGCACTACCATGCTTCCAATTTGTCCAATACAGGGTAACCGCTGGCTTCTACTTATGGAAAACGATGGGAAGAATATTTTCTGTCATTGTGCCTTTGTTTACAATATTACACATGTATATATGAAAAAGCTAGGAAAGGCTAAGGTTCCATTGGCCAGTCTAAGAGCTGATGGCCGACACACTAAAACCAGGAAAAAAACTATGCCCCTAAATTAAGGACGTGTAAAATAATCACTAAATCAATCACAGCTAGCAGCCACCAAGTTAACCTCACAGCTAGCAGCCACCCATACGTCCAATACTCCCCCTCAAGTTGGATCAAAGGGATTAATTGATCCAAGCTTGGACAGCAAGCGTTGAAACTGAGTGGAAGCAAGAGACTTGGTGAAAACATCAGCAAGTTGATCATGGCTCCGAGTGAAGGTGGTTTGAATTACCTTGGACTGAACTTGTTCACGAACATAGTGACAGTCAACTTCAATGTGTTTGGTCCGTTCATGGAACACGGGATTGGAGGCAATATGCATAGCTGCCTGATTGTCACAAAAAAGAGACATAGGTTTGTTGCTCAAAAAACCCAAGTCTGAGATAAGGCTCTTGAGCCAAATGAGTTCACATGCAGTAGAAGCCATGGCTCTATACTCAGCTTCAGCACTTGAGCGAGCAATTACATTTTGCTTTTTGCTCTTCCATGTCACGATGTTTCCTCCAACAAATGTGCAGTAGCCTATAGTGGATTTTCTATCAATAGCATTCCCTGCCCAGTCAGCATCGGTGTATGCCATGATTTGAGTATGACCATTGTTCTTCATGATAATTCCCCGACCAATGGAGCCCTTGAGGTATCTTAGAATCCTTTTAACAACATTTAAATGAGCCTCAGTGGGTGCATGCATGAATTGGCTTACAAGACTGACGGCGTAAGTTATAACCGGTCTAGTAATGGTCAGATATATAAGCTTACCCACCAGTCTTTGATAGTGACTTATATTGCTGAGAGGCTCTCCTTCCAAATCCAACTTCAATTTGCTATCAAGAGGTGTACAGGCCGGTTTGCAATCTATCATCTTCACTTCTTGAAGCAAGTCAATCACATACTTCCGTTGACTTAAAAACAGTCCCTTGGGAGAAGTAGCCATTTCAATCCCAAGGAAGTATTTTAACACTCCTAAGTCTTTAATAGCAAACTTCTGATGAAGAGAATGCTTAAGAGTGTTAATCTCATCAATATTATCACCTGTGATGATAATATCATCAACATAGATTAGAACAACTAATTTGCCAACTGATCCAGTTCGAACAAACAAGGATGAATCAGCATGACTTCTCTTGAAACCAAACTTTTCAAGTACAGAGCTCAGCTTGGCATACCAGGCACGGGGAGATTGTTTCAATCCATAAATGGATTTGTGAAGCTTGCAAACCATACCTGAATTCTGTGCTTGTGGATGACCAGGAGGTAATTGCATGTAAACTTCCTCTTCAAGGTCTCCATGCAAAAAAGCATTTTTTACATCCATTTGGTACAACGGCCACTCATGATTAATTGCAACAGATAACAAGACCCTCCCTGTACTCATCTTAGCCACAGGAGCAAATGTCTCCTTATAATCAACTCCAAACGTTTGAGTAAAACCGCGAGCCCCCAACCTTGCCTTGTGTCTTTCAATTGAGCCATCAGAATTAAATTTGGTTTTGTAGATCCACCTACTGCCTACCCCCTTCTTTCCCTTTGGAAGCTGGACTACACTCCAGGTTTTATTTTCATCCAAGGCCTTGAGTTCTTCTTCCATGGCTAGCCTCCAAACATCTTGAAGATTGGCTTCTTGAAAATTCCTTGGTTCACTTTCATTTGACAATTTACTGAGAAAAGCTGCATGGGAGTGAGAGACTTTGGAGTAATTTACAAACTTGTGAATTGGGTACCTTACATTGAACGTTACATAGTCTTGTAGCCTTGATGGTGGATGTCTATCTCGAGTTGGATTCCTCCGAGGTTGAGATGGGATCATAGTAGGTTCAGCTCCACTCTCTTCTATAGATGATGTGTCATTGTCATGAGGAACAACTTGTGCTTCGGAGGCTTCAGTTTCATCTCCAATAATCACGTTGTCAATATTGGTTGCATGAGAGTCACTGTTGTGAGGTACTGAATGAACACAATCACTTGTTTCGACTGGATTTGGTAATGGAAAGAAATCCAGTAAGTGCTCCCCCTGACGATTTTGATCTGATGGTTTGTTGAAATATGGTTTGATCTCATCAAACCTTACATCTCTTGAAACAAATAGCTTTCTGGAACATGGATTGTAACATTTGTAACCTTTTTGAGTGGAGGAGTAACCCATGAAAACACACTTAATTGCCTTGGGATCAAGCTTGTCTCGGTGATGGGATTGGATATGAGCATAACAAGTGCATCCAAAAATTCTCAGATGGGAAAGGTTAATTTTTTTGTTTTGCATGACCTCATATGGTGATTTTGAATCCAAAACCCGACTAGGCAGTCTGTTGATGAGGTAGGTAGCTGTAAGAACTCCTTGAGACCAAAACCTCTTAGGCACATTCATTTGTAACATTAGAGCTCTGGTTTTCTCAAGTAGATCCCTATTCTTCCTTTCGGCAATTCCATTTTGCTGAGGAGTACCTACACAACTTGTTTGATGTATAATGCCATGTGTGCTCAAATAGTTAGTCATATTTTTGGATGTATAATCAGTGCCATTATCAGACCTTAGTATGTGAATTTGAGACGAAAAATGGTTCATGACAAGATTATGAAAATTCTTGAAAGCATCCATGACTTCACTTTTGAATTTTAGGAGGTACAACCAAGTGACTCTTGAAAAATCATCAACAAAAGTAACTTAGTACCTATAACCATCAAAAGACTCTAGAGGTGCAGATCCCCAAACATCGGAGTGCACCATCTCAAAAAGCTTGCTAGCTCTAGATATGGAAGAATTAAATGGAAGTCTAGTAAATTTTGACAAATGACAGATTTCACATACAGGTGAGGATTTGCATAAACTAGGGAAGAAAGTAGACAAAAAAAAAAAATCTGAGGGATGTGCTAGATGTTGGTGCCACAACTGATGTTGTAGATTTGAACTGACTTGGAACCCCTTTGGAACATTAAGGTCATTTGAAAAATAGTACAGCCCATTTAGGTAGTGACCTTCACCAATCAGCTTCTTGATGGCTAGATCCTGAAAAACAACATTGTGAGGGGAGAAAATTGCACGACAGTTGAGAGAATTTGTAATCCTTCCTACGGACAACAATTGAAAAGGAAACGATGGAACATATAATGCTGTGAACTCAACACTATCTGAAATCAGTTTAACTTTCCCTCTACCTAGAATGGGTACACTTCTACCATTTGCTATAGAAACTAGTGATGGTTTAGTGTAGCTTTCAAAATTGTATAGCTTTGAATATTGATTTGTCATGTGATCAGTGGCACCTGAGTCTATAATCCAAAAATCATGAGAATGACTAACATTTAGAGCAGTTGAAAGAGCACACATAATACCTGGAACATCTCCTTGAGGTACACGATTAGACTCAGCTAAGAATCCTGCAAACTGCCCAAGGAGAGCAGTTTGATTTTCTCCCGTCAATACTTCGCTTGTGCTTCCTTTTTTGGTGTGAAGATAGGCTGAGAATTCATTTATCAAGTTAGCCGGATTGGCTGTGAAGTTCATCAGCCCATCAATTGATGTAGCAGCAGCAGCATGGTTTTTGGTTGTATGTGATCTGGTTTGTGAGCCCTTGTAGTCTCTTGAAGGCTTGTTCTCAAACTTTGGCTTCAACTCAGGGTGTAATATCCAGCATCGATCTATTAGATGTCCAATATTATTGCAGTGTAAACACTTCAGATCTGGCCTTTTTCCCTTGTACACTCTATCTCCAGATGACTTGTGGTTTGTCACAAAAGCTCTAGCCTCAGACACACTAGATTTGATGTCAACATTCATGACTTTCCTACGTACTTCTTCTCGCTGGACAGTAGTGCAAACACTTGCAAATGATGGAAGTTCGGGGTTCATTAGAATATGGCTTCTAAGATCTTCATATTCAGACCCCAAACTTGCAAGCAAATGAAAAATTTTGTCTTCCTCAGACCTTTTTAATAGTATGGCAGCATCGATAGTATGTGGTCGATACATATTTAGTTTGTTCCACATATTTTTCATGCAACCGAGATGATGAACAAAGGATTTATCACCTTGTTGGATACTTGCAAGATTCCTCTTAAGTTGGAACACTCGAGCTGCATTGTTTTGATTGCCATACATATCTTTGACTGCCTTCCAAAGGGAAAGAGAAGATTCTGAAAAGCTGAAGATCTCAGACAGCTTAGGATCCATGGAGTTAAGGAGCCACGACATGACCAGTTGGTCTTTGCACAGCCATGCTTCATACTCCGGAGACGAATCTTCAGGTGCCTCAATGGTTCCATTAACAAATCCGAGTTTGGATCTTCCTCCAAGGGCAAGAGTTACTGCTCTAGACCATGGAAGATAGTTAAACTCATTTAACAACACAGAGCACAGTCGCTGGTTTGGGTTGACTTCAGCTTCTGGAAAACTAGAAGGAGGTGCTGTGAAGCTTTCAGCTTCAGAGCCAAAAATATTATCTTCTGCCATTATTGAATGGCATGTACAGAAGAAACAAAGGAAAAAGAAATGGAGAATGGCCGGTTAAGGTTCCAGCTCTGATACCATATGGAAAACGATGGGAAGAATATTTTCTGTCATTGTGCCTTTGTTTACAATATTACACATGTATATATGAAAAAGCTAGGAAAGGCTAAGGTTCCATTGGCCAGTCTAAGAGCTGATGGCCGACACACTAAAACCAGGAAAAAACTATGCCCCTAAATTAAGGACGTGTAAAATAATCACTAAATCAATCACAGCTAGCAGCCACCAAGCTAACCTCACAGCTAGCAGCCACCCATACGTCCAATATACTCTAGGTTAATTGCGCATTTTATATTTCCCAGATATATCCAAGTGGTTTAATAATTGTTGTCTCTTTATAATTTTCCACAGATATAACTTGTAGAAAATCAAAATTTGTATCCTTTGTTCTTTCCATAATGTACAAGTTGATCTTTTTTCAATTTAATCCTTTTGGTGTGATTTGTGGCTTGATTTTGTTGTTCTATGTGAGCATTATATTTTCTTCATCATCGTGATTTTTGTGATTTGTGGCCTACAGTAGTGAAGAAAAAAACCAAGTGTCACCACCAAGGACAACCAATGTGATTGAAAGGGGAAATTGCTCGCCCTTGAGAGCTTTTGAGCGATGATCATATGAAGCGTGGTAAGGTAACTAATATACTTTTCAAATTAGAAGTACTCTTAAATTGTATTTGTTGAAGGTGATGATGATATATGGAGTTAAAATTTTATGTGTTTCTCATATGTGCTAAGTCTTGGGTTCCTTCTTTGGTTTACTGTTATTAGCTCAAGAATTTTGAGAAATTGGAGTTAATCCTTTGACTTATTTTTCTTTTCATAAATATTATGAGGTTTATTGCAGGTGAGCTATATACTTCTTAGTTTTCTAAGTTGTAATTAGGAAGTAATCTATGAGGGTTAGTAGAATGGGATATACTTCACTCTTTATGTAATCTAAGGGGATGGAAGCCATAAGATCACTAAATGATTTACGGTATGTTCAAGGGTCGATTTTTATGTAATAATTATCTAACATTGCACTCATAGGACCTGCATAAGAGATTAGTTTGGGATAGCCTTTCTGTTTATTTACGTTGTTATTAAAACGTCATAGCCAATGCTGGTAGAGGTTGGGAAATGATGTACTGGAATATAAACATAAATTCTGGTAGGGATTTTATAGCGTCTTTGAAAGTTTTGACTGCTTGCTTCTTCCGTTTGCCTTAATCTTCTTAAATCTAATTTATTTGTTGTGTTTCTCTATTTTTCTTGTAGTGTCGTAAAAGACGGTTAAGAGTGGCTGTAAAAATCATAGACAATGATGTTTTGATTATGGACAAAACTTCTGGTTTCGATACAGCTGTTGAAGAAGCACAATGGGCAGTAAATTCAACATATAATTGAGGTAAATTATCATGCTTATTGTTTCTTATGGTACTTATTCAAATCATTTTTACTGCTCATGCATGGATTTATGTTCATGTAAGTGGGTTTTGTTACTTTGAAGATTGATATCTCTTTTATTTGCTCATGTATTTATCATCTATATGGTTACTTTCCTTGATTAGTAGGAGGTGAAGTATTTGGCATCATTTTATCAGCATGAAATTACTTTTGGAGTTTACCTGACACTTTGGTATTTGTTGCAGTCTCGGATAATCGGTTACCTGCGGGCCTAATCCAACTATGTGGGGTGCCTCTGCCTAAGCCATGGAGAAGCGGGAAAATAGTTGTAATGTCTGCACAACATTGTATAAAATCCGAATGAATAGCATTAGTGAAATTTTGAACATTTTCATGTAATATTTGTGAACATGGAGAAAATGTATGCTCTTTCTAACTTTATAAATTCCTAAAATCACGTACTTTGTCAAAATATACATTCGTATTAACCTGTGGAAGAGACGAAATTAAAATTCAAAATCAACTTTTAGCGGCGGTTTTCTTAACCGCTTCTATAGATCCTTTTAGCAACGGTAAGCGACGACTAAAAGCATTGCCAAATCTATTTGCATATGGAATTAAAATTTCGTCACTAAATCCCATAAAACCGCCGCGAAATCTTGAAAATCGCTGTTAAATGTTTTAAACCGTCATTTAAAAATCTACTGGCTACTTTCTGCTGATGAGAGCCTTCCTCCTTTTCTTTTCCAGCTGAAATTCATTTTCCGGCTTATACTTGCCGAAATTTAGCAAGCTACAAATCCGAATTTCATTGCTATTTGTCCTATCAATATCTACAATCAATAGAGAGACTCGACCGTGTTAAGAAATAACTTGTAAATTTGCTCTTAATATCGTCTACAATCAACTTAGCATAGGTTTCATGAGTGTATAAAAAAAAAAACTTGAGTTTATCAGATTGCAACTGGGTTGATGGTCTGTCAACAATTGGGGGGAATCAATGGGGTCTATTTCTATGTCAGCATTTTACTAAAAGAATAGCTTGGCCATCTGACGCTACTATAATCTTTCTTTCTGATATGTACAACTTCCATGTATCTGTCTGTATCTTTCATCTTTCTGTGTGCAAACCGAATCACTCACTTAAAGCAGATAATCTTGTTCTACAATTGAAAGCTAAATACTATAGTGTTTGAACTATCTCAGGCTTTACTCCCAGACTTGGAACTATAACTATGCTATTCTTCAGGTTCTAAATTCCTACTATGACAGCTCTTTGAATCCTTATAGCAGCCGTAATGGATAAAGCTGGAAGAAAGCCTCTAATTTTGGTAAATTAGTGCACAGTTTAGTTCTAAGAATCTTCTGAGATAATTGACACCTATTCATGCTCAGAAAGTGCAAAGTTTTTCCGATTTATTCTAGGTTTCTGCATCATGAAGAAGGAACACTCCAGCAAAGTGCAACTCTTTGTGGGTAATTCTCATTGAAATTTTGACAGCACAATCCAGCAACCTGCTAGAAGGATCACTCTTCGACACCACAGGAGTTGTACTGTTATTTTTACAGATGATTAAATTGATTCGTACCAGAATGTTTTCTTTGCTTTTTTATTAACCCCAAAAGAGCTGATGCTAATTGTAGATTTGATTAACATCTCTTAAAAAAACAAAAGCCATAAGCAAACATAAACAAGAACCAACAAATAAACAAGTCAGAAACACAGAGTAACAGACGATCATGAACAAATTTTACAAGAATCATTTGTTACAACAATGTATTAGTTATTCAGAACCACAGTTCAAGGTGAAGAACTTTCAGACACGTGTGTTGTACACTGCATCCGTAATTTAAGGTTCAAGATATAAATCATACAGGAGGACGCATCTTGCCAAGAGTAAACCTTGATTTCTCTTTCTTGTCAAGAATTCATACAACGGTAACAAGAGCAGATCCTTCAAGGAAACGAGCAATTTCACGATTTCTTATGATCTTGGGTGGTTTATACTGACTAGCTGGTGCTCCATTCCTGATGGCTAACTGTGATAGTCTGTCAAAGCTACCAGGCTTTACAACATATAATAGCAAAGGGCCTGATTCACCTCTATCTCTCTGGACCCTGTAAATGCCTCCCAAAGCATCCTCGAGGGAAGAACAAAACCTCCTTAGAACTACAACTGACTCCTCTATCTTCTCTTGCATAAGCGACAGGCATCCCTCTTCAACTTCTACAAATACCTTCAACTGTTTTGGGCTCAACTCCATGTCTACAAAACTCGCAAACTCCGTAATCTCCATTTCCATTGCATTTCCAAGGTCAAGCTGAAACTTGTGGATTGCAGACATCAAGTCCTTCTCAGTTATAATCTCATTGGGCCCTTTGGGTGCTTTCATGACATATTCCACTTGTGGAGATAAATTATAAAAACCAACAACCCTCACTATATCACCCAAACGGTACCGGTAAAATCCTCTGTAAGTAGTGACAACGACTTCATACATCTTCCCCACTTCAACACCAGAAATATCGACTGTTTCTTTGCCAGCAGCATCAGTCTCATTCATATCGAATGGAAGAAACTCAAAATACGCTGCAGTTGGAAGCAAAACGAATCGAGTTTTCTTGGGGGGTTGCATAATATCCAAGTTAATACCCACACAGCATTCTGAGGCAAAATAGTCTCCACCTAGAAGAGGTATCTCTCCTGCATAGTGCTTAAGTTTTGGATAATACTGCTCCATACTTCCAGTAGTAACACACCTAACATAACGAACATTTGGCCATAACTTGCTCACAATCCCACCCCGACTCTTTTCCTCGAAAACTGATCGAACTCTCTTCGCCAAGTCCAGTTGAGGCCCACCAAGAACCTCAACAACAGAATTCCTCATTGCAACATCAGAAAACTCCAAACTCGGGAACCCATGTTCAAGATCATGACATAGCTGCTCCCACTTGGACTCTAGAAGGCAAAACACTTTGATCAAGCCTATGGCATACGGGGCTCGAATTCCATCGACTAAATCAAAGCTCCTAATGCCACATAGAAGATGGCAATACATTTGGTGCTCAGCATTGGACCCAAGAATAACTTCCCGGGGACTAACAATAAAGCTAAGCTGAGACCAATTTGCATTGCCACTCTGCAAAGGGTATGTGGAAGCAGCCATAACCTTAACACCACCTCTAGTAGTTCTTACATTATCGGCATATATAAAACATAGTATCTTATTGACTGTAGGCCTTGAAGGAAACAACCTAGATACAAAATTTAAAACCAAACCCACCGCACAAAAATCTAAGTTAAATACGAAAATGAAAAACAGAAATCAAGAATTTTGTTAAAAATTATACCTTTTGAGAATTGCGGCACTGCCTTGGTGAGCTATGTAGGAGGCGGCTTTGGAGAGTTTAGAGTCGAAGTAAGGTATCAACTTGGGCCTCGGTGAACTTGTCCCGGAGCTTCAACAGCCAAAAAATTATATAAAGGACTAATTTTTCATTTAGATTTGCCATGGCAGAAGAGTGAGATCGAGAGTCAGATTGATGAATATATATATATATATGTATGTACCTGTAGAAGAAGCAGAGGAGAGGATCGACAGAGAGGAGAGGTTGATGATGATGACGTGGACTGTCGGCCATTTGATTGATGAGGTCAGCGTAGTCATCGTACGAAGACAAGGGCACGGAGCGGCGGAACGTGGCGGCGTCGAGCGGCGGATCGTGGGTTGGGAGGTAAGGCTGGAGATACAACACGGTACCGTTTTGGTCGAGGATGGAGCGGAGGGTGTCCAGCTGGTGACGCGTGGCGTTGCGGGTGGAGTCGTCGAGTTTCAGGAGGAGCTCGTCGTCTGTCATATCGTCCAGTCCAATGAGGCAAAAAGAACAGAGACGGCGCGCTTTTGTTCCAATAGAGTGACACGTATCTAGGAAAACTCAATATTGCCCTTACTATTTTCGTATTTTAGTAGGTAGAAACGACTTTAGCTATTTTTCGTTATTTTCAGTTTGACCCCAAGGTTAGCTGTCGTGTAGTGAAATATTTTCCAATTAGGCCCAAATACTTGTTGAGCTTTTATATGCTGCCACGTGTCCGCATGTACTCTCCTAGGCCTAGCAAAGAAAGGGTTTTGGACCGTTGAAGAAGCAGAGCAGAGGATCGAGAGAGAGAGAGAGAGAGAGAGAGAGAGAGAGAGAATCGGCGGAAGATGGCGGCGTCGGGCAGCGCCATTGATGCCTTCGAAGCTAGAGATGACTGAAGAACGACGCCGTTTTGATCGCGGATAGAAACATGTTGGTTGTTTTAGTAAATGAAAGCAATTAAGCAAATGAAAGAAGTGCAAAACTCATTTCTTGATCAACGACCTGATCATCAAGATCATGTTTTTCTTGGTGCGAAGGGTTCGGACTTGATGATGTGTACAGAGATTCTGGGCTCAGAGAGCGGCGATTTCATGGTGGCCGAGACTCTGTGGACGGCGATGGCCGATGAAGACGTCCGATCAGGAATATCGTCGTCTTCTTCTTCTTCTTCTTCTTCAGCATTAAAACTGAGAACGACGTCGTCAATGCTGAGGAAACAGAGGCTGATGAAGAATTTGGCGCCAATGCTGCCATTGCCGTCCACGCTGGACATGTACGGACGGCCAAGATTCACTCTGGAAAGGAAAACGAGTATGATGAGCGACGGACGGCTCTTGATTTCTATAGACAAGGAGCAGCGCCCCAGGGCTGTGCCGCCTAATGGGAAGCGGAGGAGCACTAGCAGTAGTATCAGTAAGAAGCTAGTGCTTTCTTACAATTCAGACTCTGATGATGAAGAAGATGATCGAGAAGATTCGGAGAAGAAAAGAGAGGGTTTATCAAATTGAAAATCTATACTGTGAAATTAATTGGTGTTAGGTCAATTTGATCTTCTTCAATTTCATAGGAGGATTTGGTAATATTCAATTTCATTTTAGAAGATTCAAGATAATGAGGGAGAGATTAATCTCGTTATGAAATCGTCTCCGTGACTTTCTTGATTTTCTTGATCATCCGGCAGACTTCGCAGTCGCAGAGAGAGATCAGAGGTTGATGATGAAGAGGAAGGATTTCCCGCCATTATTGTTTACACTGAATGGGAACGGACGGCCAAGATTCGCTATGAAGAAAGTCAGGAGCGATGGACGGCTCTTGATTTTTGTGGAGAATAACTAACCCCCCGGCGGTTGAAAAACAACCACAAGTAGAAGGAAGTTCTGTGATTTACAGTTTTGAATACGAACACAACCAATTGATCGTGCATGACTACTTTACATAATTGGTGATCATCGACTTGTTTAGTTAATTAAGAAATTGGATTGGATTAATTTAGACTAGACTGTAGTCTGCAGAAGTGATTACTGTTTTAACTAAGTTTTCATAACTAGAGCTAAAAACCATGCAAATTGCGAGAAATTCTTCATAATTAATATAGGGTTGAATTGTATGTGGAATTCATATAATAGTACTCAGCTCTCATTTTTAATTTGCATAGCTTTGAGCACAAAGGTCATTTTCTCCTCCACAAAGCGATTCGTTTGAATGCCAATTGGGCACCCAACGATTGATCAAAGAGTGATCTATGGACGACACCCAAGGTGTCAACTGGGCTATGCTCCTCCTACTCATTGATTGCACAAGAAAATTTGATGGTTTGGCAAAGAAAATATGTCTTGCACAATTAAGACAATATTTCCCTTTGCCATAGTTGTTGTTACTTGTACTACACGTTTGGAATTGTATATAAGAACTGAGAAGGGGATGCATTTAATGTGGAAGGTTGATAAGACTAATGGTCAAAGCAGCTCATCTTTCTCAGTCAAAGTTTACACTCAATGTCTGGGGTAACAGAATGAGAAACAAATCAAGAAAGTGAAGAACAAAGAAATCACTCTGATAATAATATATTAACTTTTCACTCTGCTGTACAATTTGAAGAAAAGAAAAATGCTAACCACACCCACCAAATTTCATCTTTTTGTTATTTCATCAGTTGTTCTGTTCCTAATAACCCAAGTAGACAGTAAATCAATCTTCCCCTCCTTTAACAAACCAACACTAAATCTAAACTGTGAAAATACAAGTCAATTAACCTATATATTATTTCTGATCATTTCTGTGGAAGTTTCCATATCCCTTTCGATGGAGAAGTAGTGTTTGTTATCTTTGTAACCTTTTGCTTCATTTGCCGCCTTCTGGTGTGATCTTCTCCAACACCATTATCCACTTTTATCACATCAACCCTTACTATATGATGATCTGATGTCCCTTTGGAAGAAAACACTGAGTATGACCCAGGAACAAACTTGTAGGGTGAATTTGAAGATGCCAATATGTAATCCACCCTGGTTCCATACTTGCAGGTCCCCTGCACACCTGCATCAAAACATAAATCTAGGCATTTAGAAGGGGATTAATTCGAATTTGTCGAATTTTTTTAATTAGGCCTAATTGGGAAGAGAAAAAATATATATAAGGAAAATTAACACTAGGGTACAGGTTGGTTCTTGTACTTTGGCCTTTGGCAATCATAACCACTGATTCATATTCTCCTTCAAAGTCCTTAGCATCTGTATATTGTTTACTCTTCAAGTATCTCATTACTTCAACCTTAGGCCTTGGCTTTCCCATCTCCTCATAATACTGCAGCCAAAGAAAAACAAGGTGATTAATTAACTATATAATCAGTATACATAATTATCATTAGAAACCTCAATTATGTATCACCTTTACAATATCAGTCCATCTTTCTTGAGAGTAGTCTGATTCATCCAAAGAATTGAGACCTCCAGCCAAGATGTGGGGTTCATTGCTAGATTGGATTATAGCATTGATCTGCCTCATCCTCCAGTTCTCATCAAGATGGTCCAGGTGGGTGCAGTGGAAGTTGACTTCTCCTGCTTCAGGAACATCTATGGTGGCCTTTAGGACATTCCTGTGTGTGTGTCATTTTCAAGCACCCAATTTAGTTAATCTTTCTGTCCGATTTTCACTTATTACTAAAAGTGATTTTACATCAGCATTAATCATGATGTTTTCACTGTTAACAGAAAAATAGAGGACCAACAACAGTTAAAGGCAATGCTGCCTTTTCAAGAAACAGAAAGATGTAAAAGTCTCGTGTATCTCAATCATGCTAATTATTTTATTAACATAACCCACCTATACTGCAGTCCAGTCATACCAATGTACTCCTTACCTAACATTACTTTTTTATACTCCTTAACAGCGATATTTCTCTTTCATTAAAAGGGAGCTTATGGTTAGCTAGGAGGGTTAAGCCTTGTGAAGTTTGAGTGATATTGACAATCATGGATGGTAAAAGGCTTTTCCATCATCAGATACCTTTCTGAAAAGAGAAACATCGCTAGATATTGAAATATGAGTAAACTGGTACATCTGTAATTCCAAATTCCAAATCCACCACTAACCAAGTGCTCTCAAGCGACAGATACATCTGTACAGTTGGGATTTTATGCGGCGTAGAAATGCATTAAGTTTTAGTTCCCCCCGCCCAAAAAAGAAAAAGAAAAAAAGAAAAGCATTAATTTGTGATTCAGAAATCAGGTTGCCAAGGAAATTATATGAAATGAGGTACAAATTTCCAAGAAACACTTGGTTAGGATATTCCTCAAAAACTCAGTAAATTTGGAAGCTTTGATTTGTCATAGGAAATGTCCGTAGATCAGCTAAGAACATTGATAGTGCATTCTGGAAATGAATCATTATCAAGTCTCAGGACAACCTAGAAGATAATATATAAAAAATTGCAAAATACGTGGACAACTCTGCACAGCACAGCTGTTACTGAGGAGACTCAGATAATAGCAGACCCAGTAAAACACCAAACTTTCGACCTAATATAGTTGAACCAGACAGGCTGTAAGGTAATAGAAGCCCATGAACAGATAGATCACAGATTTAATTTAGGACACTGGAATCGATTCCGATATGGGCTATTTTTTCTAGCTTTTGAAAAGTTACCCAAATAATATCAGATTGTATTCTATGGTAAAGTTTAGAACTTTAGAATCACTGATGACTTTATGAAAAAAAAAATATATGAAAGTAAACATGGCTTCAACTTTGTTTTGCAAAGTCTGGGACCATAAACTGAGCATTCAATCAAAGAAATTTCCTTGAAAGCACCATTAGAAAAGAGAAAAACAGAGGACATTACTGAATGATGTTAAAGAACCAATTCTATATACAAAGGAAAAGGAAAAGTTGTAATCACCTGAAATCAGTGTCATCAAAGATTTTCTGAACCTTCGACCGCTTAATCGGCCATTTTGATAGGATGGCGTTGCCATACTCAGGTGCCCAACTTTCAGCAAAAACATAATTCATGCCCAAAGCAGCAGCCAAATCAGACAGAGGCTTCATGGCCTTCTCTTCCTCTGCCTTCACATCTTGCAAAGCCAATATATCAGCATCCAACTCTCTCAGCACATCAAGCACTGTCCTATGGCTTCTATAAAACTCTCCTCCATCTGCTGTGCGATTACCAATATTTGCACAAAAGCTCACATTTGATGATCTCAGAGGAGCCTTTCCTTTCAGAAGTCTAGTCTTACCACTACTACTTGGACAAGAAGAGTCTTCCTTTCCTCCTCCTCCTTCAGAAAAGCTCAATTGTCTATTTCTCAGTAAGGAAATCTCATTTTCAGGCAAATTGATAGAAACCCGCAACTTGGATTTCACAAACTTCTGTTGCTTAGAGAGATTCTCTGTGTTGTTCATTGAATTGGGATGTAAAGGAGATTGCTTTAAAATACTCTTTGGGCGATCATTTACAGACTTTGCTCGAACGTTAATGTGCCTAACCTTCATACTATCTCCGTTTTCATCATCAAAGCTCTCAACTTTCTCACTTTTTGGAACCGCAGGTGCCATTGAGAACAGGGCAGCATTAAAAGTCGCTATTCTTATAGGCCTCTCTGTTTTTAAGTCACCCAATTGACCATTAGGGTGAACTGCCGCCGACCCATTAATGCTAGCTTCATGTCTAGCCTCAAGTTGAGATTTTGTGGAGTTTGTTTTCCCAAATCGCTTGATGACAACTTTGGGCCTAGAGCGGCGGCGAACCGGCCACCGGAGGCGGTGGCAGAGACGGAGGAGGCTCTTGTTAAGGAGTTTGAGCATTGGGGAGAAATGGGTGCGGCACAAAATGGCTGGTTCTGGTTTTTTTTTTTGTTGTTGTTGTTGTTGTTGTTGTCGAGAGCATGAGAATGAGAATTTTAAAGGGAAATTGGAGAAAGCTGCAGAGTTGTTTTCAACTCTGGCTCTCTCGTGTTGTTAGGCACGAATTTTATGGAAGTAGAAGGATTAGTTTAGTGACTTAAACTTTTGTTAGATAGAAGGTGAAAATGTGGAAGGAGTAAAGGGTTGGTGACACTTGGCGGTCAACTAGGGGTTGAATAAGACTTTAGGGGTTACTGATGATGCATATAGAGTCGTAGAGAGAGAGAGAGAGAGAGAGAGAGAGAGAGATAATGGTGAAATCCTATTCCCAACTGCTCCATAGTCCCTCCAAGGAAACAAAGAAAAATGCAGAACTGCATTATTTGTATATGCCCGGCCGGCCTGCTCCTAGCCAGTGGGTTTATTGGACTTTAGAGAAATGTCATGTCGTTTGGTTTGGGATTTAAGATTAAGATAATGGAAATGAGTTGTTTAATTAGTGAGGTCCAATAAATAAATAGACAGAGAAATTAATAAGAAAAAGCCCCTGCCCGACAACTACAGGCCATGCATGCAAGTAGAAGTAGGATTCTTATTTCGAACGCCACGTCACCTGAAATCCGGCGTATCCAACTCCTATGCAAGCCTAGTGGAGCTGGACTGCTGGAGTCCATTATTTGTCAAATACTATAAATGGGGTGTTGTAGGGCCCTATGGGCTCCTCCTCCTCTCATCATCCTTAAATACAAAGGCCCATTAATTCTCTCCTCCGACTATTCTTTTTTAATTAAATAAATATGTTATGTTGTCATATTATGAATTTATACAATACATAAATTGATACTCAAATAAAATAACATGTCATTGACCTGGAAGAAAAAAAAATTAAAAAAAAACCATTTCAGACCCGAATCGAAGAGAAATAAAATAGTGAGCATAGAAAAGCCAAGAGAGTTAGACAACAAATGCTGCAAAAATGGAATCGGCATTCTCCTCTGGAAGATGAAGAATAATAAATGAGGGATATAAATAAAAGAATAGTAGGTGAGTTGGGATTTGTTTATGTCTTTATGGAGGTGACTTTGTTTTATTTTAGTGTGTGTGGGTCTCTAGCTGGATATGAATCTGATGCATGGGATTATTGGCAGCTCTTCTTTTCTCAGCAAAATGACAGCTCTTATTTTCTCTCTTGTTGCCCCACGTACGTAACCCTCCCTCAGCACCTGATCATCATTTTTTGGGCTCTTGGAAGATTGAGATCGGAATATTTTAGTGGCTGTCCTAGTCTCGTAGTGGAATAAGAAACAGTGAGGCCCATAATCTGGAGAGAGAGAGAGAGAGAGAGAGAGAGAGAGAGAGAGAGAGAGAGAGAGAGAGGTGCAATATGGAATATTAAAGATGTTGTTTTCTAGCTAGAGATGGAAAGGAGGATTAATTTGATTCTTAGCAGAGAGGTCAACTGGCTTCCTGGATTTCAAGACCTACCAGTCTAACATGAGGTTTTGATCAAACTTTTCAGATTTTTGAGAGAGAGAGATAGAGAGAGGTGCAATATGGAATATTAAAGATGTTGTTTGCTAGCTAGAGATGGAAAGGAGGATTAATTTGATTCTTAGCAGAGAGGTCACTGGATTTCAAGACCTACCAGTCTAACATGAGGTTTTGATCAAACTTTTCAGATTTTTTTTGGGTCTGTCAGATCAAATCAAACAAGTCTATATACTTATTTATTCTTCAAATATCATGCTGAACATGTAGAGCAGCAATTTTGGGTAGGTAGCATTATATATATATATATATATATATATATATATATATATATATATACCCAATTGTGACCAGATAGAGATTTCAATTAATGGTGTGTGGCTGCTGTTCTTTCCTACTTTAATTTAAATTTATAGATAGATATAGCAGAAAGCATGGATATATAATTCTCACCTGGGAATTGGCCCAAAGATCTAGAAATTTATGGCAGAAATAATAATGACCAGAAAACTCATTTATGCAGAAGCCCACCTCATGCCTTCAAGGGCCATGCAGCGTTATTAGGGTGAACTTGTGCATTGCCTTCAAATGGTACAGCAGGTTAAGAAGCAGGTGGTTTCTTGTTTTTGCTTCTTCTTCTTCTAACCATAAAAATGAAAATAAAATTTTGAGGCTTTGAAATATGTGTGTGTGAGAGTGCAAAGCACCTTCAAGAAGAAGAGTTTCATGTCGGGATATAGCATAATTAAACAAAAAAGAAGAAAAGAATCGTCGACAGCAGGGTTCGAACCTGCGCGGGCGAAGCCCAACAGATTTCAAGTCTGTCTCCTTAACCACTCGGACATATCGACTTCTTGTTAACTCTGTTCGGCTAATTCACTTATAACTGAATTACTTATTTTTGGAATTGAAGAACACTCACTCTTATCAGTATTCAGTCCAGTCCAACAAGATGTGAAATACAGCAGCATTAGGAGCTAAAAATTCTTACTTATATGAGTATGAATAGTCTAACCATTAGTTCTTTTTTAAGAAAAGAAAAATCCAGGTTGAAAAGAACCAGAATTAAAGGAATATTGCAGAAGGCATATTTCATAGTATATAAAAAGGTCATCCTACACTTTACAAGGCAACTATGACTTCACAAACTCTTCTCTGTCTATTTCTTTTTGGGGGTGAACCACCTCTATGACCTGTATGACCCAGAAAATAAAAGAAAACAAAATCCACCATAGTAGGAACGAATTTAACTAAAGTTTCCTCCATTGATCCATTCAAATGATTGCTCTCATTATCCAGTCACTAGTCTCACTAGAAGGTTTACACACTACGGATGAGCATACTGCACATTGATCCTTCGTTGAATTGGGGTCCTACAAGAAGGGCAGTCCTCCATTCCTTGTTTCTTATGAAGCTCATTGCATTTTGCACAAACAACCTGATGCGCACACGGAAGGAAAACCACTGACATCTCCTCAGATAGGCACATCACACACTCGCGGTCCTGTCTCAAACTTCCAGTCCCAAAATAGTCCTCGGAATTCATTACCCTCTTGATGCTGGTAAAATTTTGGGTTCCCTTTGTTGCCATCACAGTCTTTCTGTCTGACAGGCAACCTCCAAAGCTTCCAGCAGCTCCCCTTCTTAGTGCTGCAATTCTTGAAGAGTCAGACTTCAATTGAAATTCAGATAACTTGCTCTCGAGTTCTTTGATGTCTTCCATATACTTCTGCATATCATTTTCTGCCTTCTGTTTGATCCTGTCCTCCTCCACTTTTGCCGAAGCTTCACGCTGTTCTCTTTCATTTCTCATGGAGTTAGCATGTGCAAGTAGTTTCTCATTTTCTGTGTTCTCCCGTTTCCATCTAGCCTGTAAAATTTATCATCATTAGTAAGAAATAACAACCAGCACATCACTGGGCCATCAATTTACACCAGCAAAAACTTGAATAGTACCAACTAGTATCACATGTGTGTTGACTGTCTATTAAATTTTGGTTTTTAAGGTCATAACTAAACCATCCCCAACCCCATCACCCCTTATCGCTTGAGCCAAAGCTCAAGTGGAAATTTTATGTATACAATCGTGTGAACAATTCATGGAAAAAGAAGATTCCTTATTATGCTCAGTGAGAACAATTGTTGACTTAGTAGGATCCCATCACAAGCAAACATTTTGTTTGAAAACAAGGCCACGACCTTTTCCAGTGACTTAAGACTTGTTTTCCAGCATCCCACAAGCGATCCAACTTAACTTGTTTCTGAAAGGTAACTTTTACATCCACGTTGAAGAAGCATACCTCGATTTGATGATGGACACTTTTTGCCTTGCCTAGATCCTGTTGAAGTGAAGCCACCTTCTTCTTTTCTGTTTCAAGCTCCTCCTGCAATGAGATTATCTCCCCCTCCCATGCCTGGGCCCTTTTCAGTGATCTCTGCTCTTGGTCTAATGCATCCAGGTGACGTCTTGCTTTCTCCAAAGCTATTTTTTTGGCAGCAAGCAACTTCTTTTTCAGAGTGGAATTCTCCACCTCAAGCGTACAGATATTAGAGTTAGCTCTCTCAACCTGGCCAGTTGCATTGTTCAAGGCATGCTCCAACTCAGACAGCCTCTTCATGGTGTTCTCCTCCAACATTTGTTTCTCCTTCTTAAATTGCTCAGCTTCTTCCTTCTCTTGCCTCAGTGTTTTAAGTTCAGGCCGTTCCTTACTAAGCCTACGAGAAACCTGCATAACCTTCTCATTGGCCCACTTAGTCCAGCCTTGTAGCTCATTCTGCAGCTCCTCCAGCCTAGGAACTAGCTTCAAAATCAGCTCATCCTTCTCATCTTGTGGTACATACTTTCCTAGAGACTTATCATATGGAATGCCAGCACAGTAATCAAGAATCTTGGGGGATTCAGAGGTGCCAACTGGGGTCTTAGGTCCAGATATCTCTTCCAACCCAGATTTCTGTGAAAACTTGGTATCTGCAGAAGGCAAGGAAGATATGGTACCTTTTTCAGGTACTGTTGATGAGCAACCTGTTGCAGGTGAAGCAGATGGACTACTGGTGGAAGCATGATGCCTTCCATCTGATGAAGGGATGGTGGCTCCACCTTGAGCACTTGACTTTGAGGAACCAACTGTTGTATGTGCTCCAGGAAGTTCAGGCGGAGGCTTCATCCTCTTCTCCACAAAGAAACCACCAACTGTGACTTTTCCTGACTTGAAGCCTCCTTTTGACCCATAAGCCCTGTAATTTCTCTCCATATGGAAGGACTTCCTCCGAAGTGCTGCTAATTCTTTCTTGGTGCGCCATTTTCGAACGGCTCCTGACTTTTCTTCAGAGGTACATGTTTGAGATTTGTTTTGCATATATTCCTCAGTGAAGCCTAAGCATTTTTCAAGACTATCAAGCATAGATGACAAACTGTCTTTCTCAGGCGTTAGCCCTCCAGGCGCATGAGAATGTTTGGAGTTGGGCACGTTAGGGAAACTTCCAAATTTGAGTGCTTCAGTCGAATTGTCTTGAGGAGCTCTCTCTTGAGCATGGGAGAGTGGAGGCATTGAGGAATTTGCTTGGTTGGGATTGGGATTTGGATGGATGGTTTCAAAGCTAGTTGCCTCTGATCTTAATTGGGTAGAGGAAGAATCAGAGGAGCTCGCTCTTGAGGATTCTTCAAAAGCACTTAATGGATCTCCTTCCGATGTACAGGCTTGCAAAATGTTTAAGTCACAGATCAACAGCCACCACATTGCTTCCGCAACTGATAAGGATGGCCTCACCTCCCTAAGCACACTGATCATTTCTAGCATTGTGTACTCCACCAGGTGCTGTAAATTACCAAACTCATTATCTCTTGAAGCATCAAAACCCTTCCCTTTGTTAAGAAATTCCAGAGTATCATTAACAATATTTGATAGAGGGTCTTTACTGCCAATGTAAAGGCCGCCTCTTGAAACAGCCTTTTCAGCAACCTCCTCACTGTACCCGCATTCAGCAACCTGCTTAACTGCACTCTGGAAAATTGCTTGCAAATAAGACAGCAACAGTTCTTCCAGCTGACACACAATGGGATCATCCCAATCTGTACATTCAAAGGCTCCCGCTTCCACTTCTTCTTTGGGCTGAACCACCCCAGCATCCACTGACACATTGTCACTCAATTTTGGACACATTTCTGGAGATAATTCGCACTGAGGGAATACAGTTAGGGGAGAAGTTGTATTCTCCAGAGAAGGGTCAGCTAATTTTCTCTTGTTCTTACTTCCTTTTCTTAAGGATTCCCCTTGTTTACTAGCAGTACCACTATTGACCATTTTTTTCAAACTACGAACAACAAGAACTAACTTCACAATATCACCAGTCGACTCTAAATCAGTAAACCCTATACACGAAAACAAATAAAAAGAAAAAAGTGAGAATTTTACAGAAACGATCGAACAAACATTGTCAAAAGGGAAACCATATTCTCAAACATTTCGCAGATACTCAATGTAAACAAAAAAATTGTGACTTATCAAGGAAAGTAATCATAAACAAAAAGATAGGCATTCGTCATTCTTCAAATGAAATTAACAAGAAATACTAGAAAATTTCATACCTGAGGTACTAAGAGACGAGGGCAAATAGGCACAATAAGCACTCTCCTGTTAAAAAAAGCACTTAAATTGTTCAAAAGCAGACACGCCCATGTATGAAAGTTGGAGAACAAACAGATTATAAGCGCACCCAGACCCAGTTAGCTAAAACCAGCAAATAGCCAATAACGCATGCAGCCACACAAGTCCAACTGTTCAAATACCAAGACATCACCGACAAACCATTGCTTCAAAAACATCAGAAAGTTGATGCCCATTTCACAAAACCACCAAAAGTTGATCCTGGTGGTTACAAAATCTTAAATAGATAGAGCAAAAAATAAGAACGAACCCAAATGAAGAAAAATATTAAAATTTTTCATATACCCACAATCAAATAGAGACGTACCAGGCGAAAGCTGAGGTTTCTGTGAAGCCAATAAAAGCTTCGACGTAACGTTAATGGCGAGGAGAAAGTTAAGGGGCAATGGCTCCCATTCTGCTACGAGAGAGCAATGCGTGAAGCTTCTTCAGTGCCTGCTGCTGTGTTTGCGCCTCACTGGCTCACTCTTGGGTTTTGGGGATGGTTTTACATATACAGAAGCCACATAGCCAAATAAAAACTGGTCCTGCTTTGCACTAGACCTCTTGGGTCTTGGCCCAATTTGGCTTTATAAGGACAACTTATACAAAGATTAGAGACCTTAAACCATTTTCCCTCCTACCTATTTAATTTAATTCAACTTCAATTCTTGAGATGCACTAATCTCAACCATTCAATCAATATCCCCACTTGAATTCACTTTAATGGATGGCTTGGATTTGCACACTACTTGTAGTAATAGCAGAGGACTTGAAAACATTTAATTTCATCATTAGGTACATGCAACTGACCCCATTTAGGGCTAAATAGGGTGAGTAGTTCTAGTATATTGTTCAGTATTAAAAGGTAGGTATAGGAGTTTTGGTAGGTTAATAAATAAAATGGATTTATAATCCATTTTGCACTTGTATATTGAGCTTTGGTATCGATATCGGTTGATAAAAGTATACATTTTATTGATGATTACAAAGAAGAAGTTCATGTTAATTCATGTCACACTTATTTAGTTCAATCAATTATCAAAATCTAACATAGATTAGTATGATATTTTCCTTCGTAGCAATGTATAAAACACCTACACCCAATTTTTTTTTATTTTATATTTTAGTATAAATGATTGTCTAAGTTACAGGGGATGTAGATTTCTCTCACACACACACTACTATAATGTCGTGGGGATTCAAACTTGAGACTTTTGATATACAAATCAAGACTATTTTTTACTAAGCTACCCCGTTGGCACCACACCCAAATTTAAGCACATAGATTAGTCTAATTTTATCCCCTATAGCAATTCACACAAAGACGAATTTAGAAAGTAAAAAGGTGAGTTCCTTTTGCTGATTTTCATATCCATATAAGTCCAGATGCTAGAATTAAATTGCATTAATTACCCATGAAAAAGAACAAAAGGCAATAACTGAATAATGAAGGGAATCCAACTCCTTTAGACCAAAAAATAAATAATAAATAATAAATAATAAAAAGGGAATCCAACTCCTAGTTAAAATAGGAAACTGATTATTTTGTTGGTTTATGGAGTGTTTGTAGACTTATTTTATTTATTTATAATCAGAATTGTAAAACATCCAACATTGTTGGTATACCGTTTAATGTTTATTTGTGTATATATATTTGGAGAAATATTTGTATAATATTTATTTGTTACTTGTTACTTATTAGTGGTTGTTTTAGCGATTTCATAATGGAAAATCCATTTAATGTTTTATTTTCTGAGGCCCAATCTTAATCAAAATAATATATCTAACTAGGGCATTTGGTTTTATTAGTGTTTTAATACGAGGCCCAATTGATAGCCCATCTCTCCTTTTGTTTTTCCCATCAACAAAAGCCCAGGCCCAAGTCTAACATGAGCCGTCTCCAGCCCCTCCCTGCGACCTATCATGATTCATCTTCTTCAATCCTCATCTCGCCACCCCAAAATCTGAGCCACCATCATCATATCGTCCCTGACCTTGGAGATTCCAAAATGGCGTTTTTTTTTCTGGGTCAGAATCGCCCAGGCCGCCTAGGCGGCCGCCTAGCGCCTAGTCGCCACCTAGGCCGTTTTTTCGAACACTGCCTGAACATCAGAAACCTCCGCATAAAATAGTATATTCTTATAGCTTCCTGATGCTAATTCCTTGCCTAAACTCCTTGAAACACTTCCTCATAGGAAATCGTGCCAGCCCACCCGAAAGCCATTGTTCATGAATAATTTCTGCATTCATTTCCTTGCACTAGTCTAGGGAAGAAAACATGTGGTGCATTTCTTTCTTGACAGAGAAAAGCAATTAAAACACTTGAAATAAGCAAACTGACGTTGATCCCAATCTATTTCAGTCAGTTTCTGCCAGTGCCAACCAAGTAGGCAATTCTCTCAAGAAAAAAAACATGCGTTCATGGCAGAACCAGTTACAGTGTGCAACAACTTGCCAATGTCATCAGAGGGAGGCCCTACAACAACATACTAAAATGATGAATTCCCTACCCTCCATAACACAATCACCATCCGAAAAAGACAACTTGCAGACAAGTATACTATCTTCCTGGACAATCATTATTGAAGATGCAGAGCTTGAAAATCTTGTTAGATATCCTGCACTGAATGCATGGCCCGTATACTAGGCCGACTGCCGTTAAACGCAGACCTAAGCACGCAGACTTCGCTGTTTGTGGACTGAACTGCCCCTCCACAACTAAATTGACCAACTTGAAATGACAGGGACCAACGTGTTAAAAGTGGAAAGTGAGGGTTTAAGCACACGCTACCATTCGTCTTCCGAGCCACCACCATCACCTGCGCCTTCACCTCTCTCGCTCTCTCTCATGGCTACCGCTTCTCCGGCTAAGCGAGTCGGCACTCACAATGGCAGCTTCCACTGCGACGAAGCCCTCGGCTGCAAGGTCTACAAGTTAGTTAAGTAGCATCCTAGTTCCTTCAGGTTCTGATTGATAGATTGCTTCGAGTCACTGTGATATATTGGTATCTTAATTTAGTGTTTTAAAAAGCTTTCCCCTTTGTGTGTTCTGTACACTACACACAAATGCATGAATTTGCTTTTGTAATTTTTCTGACCTTGTGGTATTTGTGAATTGTGGCACTGGCATGTGTGCTGGGGGTCTTATTCAAACTATTTGGGCTGCCTGTATTAGCCTAGGCACTGGATCCGGAGCGGATCAAGTTAATCTGTATTAGCAAAGCAGATGTGCTTGGAAGTGCTCAATCAATTGTTTTGTTGTGGTTTGTCCTTAGCAAAGAGAAATGTGTGAGGGAGAAGCGAGTTATATGAGATCATGCTAAGCGTTCCATTTGTGCACAATATTTTCGTAGAAAACTGTAGGAAATAACTTGCTGCTGTGGGGGCAATGGCTCCCATTCTGCTACGACAGAGCAATGCGTGAAGCTTCTTCAGTGCCTGCCTGCTGCTGTGTTTGCGCCTCACTGGCTCACTCTTGCGTTTGGGCGGGATGGTTTTACATATAAAAACTGGTCCTGCTTTGCACTTGGCGTCTTGGCCCAGTTTCCCTCCTACCTTTAATTTAATTCAACTTCAATTCTTGAGATGCACTAATCTCAACCATTCAATCAATATCCCCACTTGACTTCACTTTAATGGATGGCTTGGATTTGCACACTAATTGTAGTAATAGCAGAGGACTCCAAAACATTTAATTTCATCATTAGGTACATGCAATTGACCCAATTTAGGGCTAAATCATACGGTGAGTAGTTCTAGTGCATTGTTGAGTAATAAAAGGTAGGTATAGGAGTTTTTGTAGGTTCATAAATAAAATGGATTTATAACATGTTTTACACTTATATACTGAGTTTCATTATCAATATCGGCGAGAGTGTACATTTTATTGATGACTACAAAGAAAAAGTTCACGTTAATTCATGTCAAACTCATTTCGATAAATCAATTATCAAAATCTAACATAGATTAGTATGATCTTATCCCTCGTAGCAATGTATAAAACACTCACACTCCAAATTTAAGCACATAGATTAGTTTGATCTTATCCCCATAGCAATCCACACAAAGTAAAAAGGTGAGTTCCTTTTGCTGATTTTCATATGCATATAAGTCGAGATGCTAGAATTAAATTGCATTAATTACCCATGAAAAAGAACAAAAGGCAATAACTGAATAATTAAGGGAATCCAACTCCTACTCCTGGATAAAATAGAAAACTGATTATTTTGTTGGTTTTTGGAGTGTTTGTAGACTTATTTATAATCAGAACTGTAAAACATGCAACATTATTGGTATATTATTTTAGTTCTAGAGACTACTGAGAAAAGAAAGATAGAATGTGATTGTGAAATAAGGATATGAATAATAGTAAATAAAACTTTTAATTTTTTTTTAATAATAAAAATTTAAAACCATTTTCATGTATTTTAAAAATCGTTGTGTGCAAAGGATCCACTAGTGTAGTGGTTTGGAGTATTTATTTCCTCAAGCAAGGTCCTGGGTTCGAGTCCTAGCATCCGTGTTGTGTGTGTGAGTTTAATATACTATCGCTCCTTTCAATAGAAAAGGTTCTCTAAAAAAAAAAAAAATTTCGTTGTGGTGATATTTTGTTTATCAAAAAACAAAGATGCGATTTCATACTTAATTTAATTATTCTTTTAATATGATCCAGACATTAGAAGGTAACGACGTCGTTTGGTATAAATATAAATGGAGATCCGCATTCGTTTGGTATAAATATAAATGGAGATCCGCATTGAGCATATATGCTGATTATCCTCCTCCTCCTCCTCCTCCTCCGGCTGTTTGGCAGGAAGGAAAGAGAGAGAATTTTCCAGGAACAGAAAAAGCTTAATGGACAGCCAAAGAACCCCTAGAACGTCGTCCAAGGTACGAATAGAATCTGTTTGATCCAATATTTTCCTCAATATCTCATTGAAATTGGGTTTCCAGTGTTTCAATCAAGGATAAGTGCTAGAGGATTTGATTTGCTGCTCTTTAATCCAATTCAAATTATTTTTGCGCTGATAAGTAAATCTGGAAAGCCTTCACCTTGATAGCATTTAGCGAAAATAAAATTGTAAAGCCTATGTTTAGATTGAGTTTCAAATCATTCTTAATTTTTATTTTTCAGAAAAAAAAAAAAAAAAATAGTTGAAGCTTGCATGTTCACTATCTTGTATGTTAGCCTGGTGTGAAATGCTCGTCTTGAGTTTATTGGCAAGTGATCAGCAATATGATGCCCCTTTTGGTACATTCTTGCTTTTTCAGTTTTGTCTAGGATAAGTAGCAGGGGATTTACTGCTCTTTGACCCAATTCAATTTAATTTCTCTTTGATATTCACCTTAATCATAATTAGCAAAGAGGGACAATACAACCTTAGATTCAGTTAAAATAAATTTTGAATTTTTCAAAGCATGCTCATAATTTCGTGTGTTAGCTGGTGTTAAATGTGCTTCTTGATGACTTTAATGGCATATAAGATGTTGTTTTTACTGCTCAAATGTTGTTGAAAATGACTAGCTTAGAGAGATTTTTAAGAAGTTAAGTATGGAGTGACACTGATTATCCCACAATGAGATGGATTACATGCTCATACCGGGGAGGCTTGGCGTGGCATTAAAGTGGAGTTGGGGTGGATTGAATGAACAAACTTCGCGCTTTCTTTGTATATTGTTCTTCTTCATATAATTGTATGCAATCTGGTGTTTATGCTTCTTATAGGATTTTGACTTTAATCTGCATGAGTAGTTGCAAATTCTTGTTGGGTTTAAATTTGGTTCTGATTTTGATGGCTAAATCATTGAATATGCTAAATCCATTTGGATTCTCTTGACAGAAACCACAGACAGGGACAAGTTCAATTGATCTATATGCTGCGCAGTGTGACGAATGCCATAAATGGAGGGTGATTAATTCAGAAGAAGAGTTTGAGGAAATCAGAAGCAAAATGAGTGAGGAACCGTTTTATTGCAACAAAAAACC